>NW_022992111.1:513932-580414 GCF_902827175.1 Gymnodraco acuticeps | reverse complement strand
GATAAGAATAACTTAGTGAGATACATGGATAATTTCATGTTCCAATACAAGTATTGCCTAGCCTTTGAAATGCTGGACATGAGCATTTGGGACCTTTATTCGCAAATGCAGGAACCATTTTCCCTGAACGAAATCCGCCCTATCACACAACAGCTACTTGTAGCTTTTGAAGCCCTGAAGGGAATTGGCATTATTCATACAGACCTGAAACCGGACAATGTCATGCTTGTAAACCACAAGTCTCAGCCCTTCAGGATTAAATTAATTGACTTCGGTTTGGCCCTCCCAGCTTCCGAAGCAGAGGTTGGTATGGAAATGCAACCTATTTCTTATAGAGCTCCAGAGGTGACCTTGGGTCTCCCTATAACTGAAGCCATCGACATGTGGTCATTGGGATGTCTCCTGGGTTCATTGTATTTTGGAATCTGGTTTTTCCCTGGAGCATCTACATACGACCAGATGAGAGCTATTTGCCAGCTCCTTGGTCAGCCAAAAAAACACCTGCTAGATGCTGGGATAAACACTTCGCAGTATTTTATCAAGGGAAGGGGCTTGACTCCAGGATGGGAGCTAATGACGCCATCTCAGTACAAGATGGTGTCTGGTGTCCAGCCAGAATTTCCAAGTTGGTATTTTGATGATGTTAAAATTGACAGTGCTGCAGTAATGGAGAAGCCAGAGGAACATGACTATGATACGTCTGAAGAGAAACAAGATTACATGTCAGAGGTTATGCGTGAAGACAAGATGCATTCTCAGACCTCTTAAATGCGTTTGTTCAATCTGGATGGTCAGACTAGGATTACGCCCGGACAAGCCCTAGAACACAGTTTGTAACAATGGTTCACCTAGAAGATAACATGTATTCTAACCCTCATGCATCAGAGGCCTTTGAGATGATGGACATCTGCACCCTGGATCTTTCAGATGCAATGTGTGATCCTCTCAGCGACCCATCTGAGAATGGTGAGACTGATATTGGGGTCACATAAAATCAGTAGTCTTCAGAAACAACCACCAAGTGTGCAGGATGACCACAGGACCTTCAAATACTTTAGCCTGTGCAACCAGGGTTTTCTCCGGGAACTCCGGTTTACTCCCGCTATATAATGATTATGCAAAAAAAAACAATTGGTGATGTGAAATTGTCCTTGTCCTTGTGAATGTTTTAGTATGCGTCAGCCCTGTAACATTGATATGGGTTTGATTTGACCCTAGTGTTTTTATTTAACGTGTTACTGTAATCAATAAAAATGCAACATTAAAATTTAAATATATGATTCAATATTTGTCTTGAGAATTGAGGAACAAATTATGATGTAACAACAAGTGATGACTTGTATGTCATGAACAAGTCATGGTAAAGTAGATCATACTGAAAATAAAGATGTTTAAAATATATGTTTTCACAGCAATGTAAAACAGCTTATAATACAAAAATGAAATGACCAAAGCATTTCTTTCAAATCATATATTTGTTTTTCTGTGTTTTACCTTGGTATGGAATAGGACTGATTTCAACTAATAGTATTGGTTTTGACTACTACAGTTCTGGGGAAAAATCTGGGTGAACTTCTTGGTGTATAATATAATAAAAAATGACATTTCAAAAGACTCTCAGGATAAATCCATGAAGACATGAGATTGACTGATATTAATAGACCCTCATGGCAAAAACACATGTTTTATTAATGAGGCCACTCCAGAGAAAGACATCTTTGAGGATCCTTACCTTCAAAAAGGAAGATAATCAGTTTATTTTCTAAATCTATTCTTGTGTTTTTTCACTCATATTGTTCTCAATGGAGTGATTATATAAGATACAGGGAAGAAACACAGACACACTAATAGACAGAACATTGAATGTCCTGGCATGAAAAGACTGATGAATATTGACATGCAGCAGACAACAGTGTACTTTGTGTTTGTGATCGTGTGCCAAGTCCTTGCACTGTACGACTGCCCTCAGGCATACCGTACGCTACGATTGCATGTCACTGTTTTTTGTTTGTTTTGCAGACTCACATGGCAGTATGTGTGCCACAATTATGTTTCTCAACATACAAAAGGCAACAGTAGTCAATAAATCAATCTGAAAGAGATCTCTTTCATTGATGAAGTGTGTATACAGTATGGCATACATACACATAATACAATATGGTTATACTGTTGTAAAATCGAAAAAGATATATACAAGATTACATTATATCTATATTTTGTAATTTGCACAGATGTGTTTGCTTAAAGGTGAAATGAGGAGCTTAATCTTGTAGTGTTGTACATCCTAATGAACCATCAGGATATACGCGTGTGTATGAATGAAACGGAGGTAGATTTAATCTTTCTCCTTCAGAAGGTCTCATCAAATGTATGATTTGATAACACAGGAAATGTCTCAGCCTTTCTGTATACTTTGTTTTCTCCTTAGTTAAGGACATTTTGAAGAGCAAAACATGTTTTAAAAAATATCACTGTGAGCATGTCAGAGTACAGTAAGTCAGCTATATTTCATCTACTGACAGCGAGTGATTTAGTAAACTAACCTCATCTCCAGGTCATGGCTGTCTTGGGGAGTAAAGCTGAACAAGGCCACATAGGTGTTGAGCTTAAGGACATCTTGTTGTAGGTGGATCTGCTCCAACTAAATAACACAGACACACACACAGAAAAACACATGAACACAAACAGATTTGGTTGTCAAGAAGTCTGAAGAAAAAGGAAAACATAGCTGACAAGTTAAACAAAGCTCATAGTCACAAAAATACAATGCAACACCATATTTTCTATTGTCACTTTTCTCGCTTCTTAAAATAGTATGTTGGCATTCACATAGGCAGGAGAAGCCCTTGTTTACTGAACACTGATAGACTGGGCTTATGTTGTTCTGCAATCTGTTCCTTTAATCCACCGTCAACACGAGTGGGAGAAGCAGGATCACGTTTCCATGAACACTCAGGAAGTTAAAACAGGAGAGGGTTGTGGGTGGAGAGGAAGTTGTCAGAGAAGTGTTAGCACAATTAGCGAGGAGACGCGGCGCCACACTGGTGCCCTTCACACCTGCTCCTGGTGGGCGTCTTCTTGATTCATCACCAATACCTATCCGGCGTGCTGTGTCCCTGAAATCCTTCCAAATGATAACTAGCTACTGCATAATTTCCACAGGGAAACCTAGCCAAGATAAATGAGAATTACTTTTTAAGACACACTAATGGCTGTTTTTGAAAGACAGTGGAAGAATTTGCCATCTTTGTGGCACTGTGTCTTTTATGAGGAGAAGTGTTCCTGGTCTTTTGGGGCTCCTCGAGCATCGTCCATGAGGACTGGCAATGTGTGTGATGGATGAGTCGAGTTGACTGCAGCCACAAGGCAAATTGCCTCTGTGGCCTCTGGGTGAAAACAACAGCGTCAAGTAGTGGCAATCCATTACAGCTAAATAAGAGCCGCTCACTGGCCTTGAAAGGCTCTCGATGCTATGGGAGCCGGGAACAGTGCATCGGGTTGAGCAGGTTGACATAACAGCCTCCTTTGAAACTGAGTTATAGACAGAAAAGGCTGCATTTAGGAAAAAGTAAAACAATGAAATGGAAGAACAGCAGGAATTTCTTTAGATCCACAGTTACTGATTGTTTTTTAGCCAATTGGGTGTAGTTTAACAACCTTTAACAACTTTAACATATTATCACCTTATAAACTTTTTATGTTGCACATGTCAGCCAACAGCTGCCTGTTTACATGTCTAGCAAACACAGCAACATTTACTCTCCATCTTGCACTGTTTTGCTCGAACATGTTGCTATACAGTATAGCACCTAAATGCTCCATGATGTACTTACTAGTTGCTACAGATGTTTATTTGATCCATTGTTTTATAAAAATATCGATAGGCACAGCTTTAAGGGTAAAGATACGTTTGGCTATTGGAGGTAAAACGTTTTACACTTTAATGAACAAAAGCTGCCTCAAATAAACAGAAAAAGCTCCACCTACAACACAAGCAAACTTCCCAAACAAAGAATCCACGCAAAAATGAACCATGGCAATTTGAATGTCAATAGATCTTGTGTAGTTTAACACAAAACCTGGAAAGTGTGAACAGATGGGGATCCTGTGTGTGTCTCTCATCTCAAATTGGAGGTTTCATCGCTGGCAGAGAGGCAGTTTGAGCGTTTTCCCCTGCTCATTACCCTGCAGAGCCTCCATCTGTCCGTCCTCCAGCCCGAGCTAATGGAGCGGTCTGCGGACGGACACACAGCCGGCTGCCAGCTGTGCTCGGTCCAGTCTGATAACACAGCACAATGTACTTCAAGTCTCTTCCCCGAAAATGGACGGCTGGCATATTGTATTGCAGAGAGGATAGGTGTCTGCATGTGTACTGTTTTATTTCCCATGTATGGTTATTTGTTCATTTTTGTGTTTGTCCAAATATCTGTGTGGCTTTTTCCATTGTTGACAACAGAGATAAACATGTTAAACTATAAAAGTAAACATGATAGATTGCTGCACATAGAAAAAGTGCACAAAGAACATTGATACTGAAAGCACCTCTCCAAAACACTTTGAAAGATAGACAGGAAAAGAGCCGCTTAGAAATCTGCCCATGAAATATTCATGGTTATCCTGCAGGAGGTGCCAAGATATTCAGAGAGGTTTAACCTTTTTCTCCCACCACCAGCATGAATTGTGTAACATTATCACTGCATCTACGGTGTAGAAAATAATACCAGAAATACAGAGCTGCAGATTGAGACGTTACATGACTTCAAAGCTTCTCTCTATCAGTTCAGGCCAGTGCTCTTGTCAGCTCCGGTTTGATTTGTTACAGCAGGAAGAGAAGTTTTCCCTCAGAGTCCTGGGAAATCGAGCAGTGACGATTGAGGCGAGGGGCAAAGAGCAGCGAGCTTATTGGAGGCAGAACCGACTGGCTGGGTATTAGTTCTCAGAGACACCATGAAGAGTTCAGGCACTGGTCAGTAACAAAGTCTGTTCTCAGAGGTTGTCAGACTGCACCAATAATACTCATTACTGTACTGACTGTGAGTCCCAGAATAGCAATCACTGTGATGACCAGACTGCTTCGCTTGCAATTCCTCTAAACACGTATTGTGCATTAAATCTGTAATACAGTATGTACAAAGATTAAAATGGATGTGTTTCTTACCGGCAAGTCGTCAGGACTTCTCTCTGGCTGGAGGTAATGCTCATTTCCGTTCTCGATTACTGTGAAAACTGTATAAAAAAATAAAGACTAAATTAAATCAAATGAATCCAAGAAGTTAGATTGAATTCTACAATAGTAGCTAGTAAAGGCTGCAATGTCTAAAAGATGATATGTTGGACACCAAAAAGACACACTAGGAATAGTTTAAAACCTTGCCAGAAAATTGGAAGATATTATACATTAAGTTTAATTATGAGAAATTGTGACTGTGTCTGCCTTGTGTTTTCTTCTGTGGTTCACACATTTTCAAACTATCTATTTAAAGATAGTTTATAGTTTTATTTTTTAATGAACTAAAGCACGTTCAAGAAAGCAGAGCAGTGTCATGGCCCAAAGGTGACCCTGGCTCAGAACATAATGTATTCTTTAGTAGGGTCAGGTGGTAATCTCTAAAGGAAAGGGCCAGGTAGGTACTACCTTGGTTGGCTTGAGCATTTACCTTGTCGTCCTTTCCTTCCCTGCCTAGTGAACGCTCCAGATTGTAACGGGTCAGTGCCTTGACCTTCACTGCATAGACTATTGTGCAGTTTTTAAATAAAGAGCTACACACAATGCAGACCAAGAAAAAGAGAGGTCCTAATGTTTTTCTACAGGATACTCTACAGCCGGGTCAGAGTTAGGAAACACAACAAAAGGAGCAAAGAAAAGCTTATTTAATGGTTCAACGGAGGACAATTTGATGTCGCAACCTTCTCAGACTCTCTTGGTGGGTGAGCGTGTGTTTACCCTGTGTCACTGCATGGCTGTAATTCAGATGTAATCAATGTACCGCAACAGATACTCACCATCATCGCTGTGTTTTCTCGACAGCTCCTGCCTGCTGCTGTGAGCCACCACTTCCTCTGGAACATTATCCAAGTCATTGGTCTGCAGAAAGAAAAGATAAAACAGATTAGAGATAGGGAGATATATTAACAGAAGACTCTGAGGAGAAAACTAGCTAAAAATGAATCCACTTTCACTGTGTAACCCGCTAACTGCGAGAAAACTGTTTCCTAGTCCGCATTTGGAACGTATTATCATAACCCCTGTGGAGATCACATTGTCTCTGAGAGCCTACACACACACACACACACACACACACACACACACACACACACACACACACACACACACACACACAAACAGCTGCAGTGGACAGGACAGGATGGCCAACAGCTTTCAGATGTCATCTTACGGAGGCACGTATCCAGACATGTTAGCTTACACTAAAAAGTGATAAGCAATGAAAAACAGAGTTCCTTGTGTATTACAGAGATGAGAGGAGGCTGGAGAGTGTAGCCGTACACTACAATCATCCCGGCCATCTTCAGAGCTGTAACATGAGCCTTTGCACCCACATCTCCCTTCATCAGTGCCTGGACCAGAATGCCTTTATTGGTAGTGTTTACAGCCCTGCAGGGGCAGTATCTATTCAGACAATCAGTAACAGTATGTCTGTCGCAGTGAGAAGAAAATATATAGAAAGATACATTACCTTAACTGAACTGTATGTACATTGGGTTTTAACTTAAATAAAAATGGAAGTGTTAGTGATCTGTATTGTTTGTTTGACACCGTTAAGAAAATACACTAACATGATGAATGATCCTTTTTCTTACCAAGTTTCTTTGAGGAGACTCAGAGCCACTGGGCCTCTTGGCTTTTTGTGCCAGCGACGTGCCAAACCTCAAGGCCTCGTACACAGGGTCCACTTTGTTTCCACAGGCTTTAGAAAATAATAAGACAACATTTGAGCTAATGGCAAACATATGTTAAGCTTTCTGATTAGCTATGAGGTGCACTAAAAAACTGAAACGTTGTGTATAATGTCAACAAATGTTACATTACTGTATTGGGTTAGTTGAAACCAAACATATTAAGTTAAGATTAGTTTATTTATATAGCACATTTCAGACACAAGACGAGCCTAATATTTTATATATTATTTCAACTCACTTTCAACTACCCTAATACAGTTATGTGAAATGTGTTACATAATATATTGAATTGATTGTTGTGATTTACAATTCTATCAAAACAAGTTAGAAAATCTTTAAAACAGCAAGTGCAAAAATGGCACCAAAAGAGTTGAGAAAAGTATTTGGTAACACTTTATATTAAGGTACACAAATTAACCATCAACTAGTTGTTAATTAGCATGCATATTAGCAGTATAATGGCTCTCTATTAGTCATTATACAACACTTATTAATGCCGTATTCTACATGACCATATTCTACAAGTAATAAGCCATTAGTTGAGAGTTTTTCCTCAATAACACTCTAATTAGTGCTTATTTATTGCAAGTAAGGAAGTTGTTGTACATGAGTTTTGGTCTTAATATGCGCTGCTTAATATGGGCGTAATAAGGCAGTAGTAGCACAAGAATAGTAATTCTCCCATAATAACACTTAACAAATATGATCTATTCTTATGGAACAAGACATGAAACTATAAGTGTTAATTGTGTCTAAATCAGTGGCGTAGCTGTGGGTGGCCCACCCACAGCCAATCAGCGCTTCATAGCGCAGAGCCGGGAAGCCCAGAAGGAAGTGCCACAAACTGCAGTTCATCTAGTGGCCGACAGGGGATGGATGCAAAAAGGAGCAATTCCCATAGACCCCCATGTTAAAATGCCCAACTTTACAGCAGAAATAAACATGTTTTTAGCCTGGATCCAATACAACTTATTCTGGATATAGTTAGATTCCACCTTCATGACAATGGAATAGGGAGTGCATTTTTTTACCGTGAGTTTTTATAGTAAGTAAAGTAACTTTTGCCATGAGTGAATGAGCGAGGGGGCGGGGTAGTTTACACACACGCAGCTGCTACATGCAGCAACACACACACACGGAGGAGATGGCGGAGAGAACGCGCTCCGAGGTGTGGTTAAACTATGTCGATATGGACAATACTCGTTACCAAAAGTGCAATAAGAGTTTAGCATGTAAGGGCGGTAACACGAGCAATTTGTCTAAACATTTAGCAAAAGTGCTCCACATTCAGACGGAGAAATGCACCGGGTTCAACTGTCTTTCTAGTAGCTCTGTAGCCCCGTCCACGAGTAACGTTTCCACGTCAGGTGCAGGGCTCTCGACTAACTTTTTTCCCCATCCTCCCGGAACCGTCCCGAAATACAAACTAAGCCGTCCCGAAATTAATGTGGACCGTCCCGAATTTAAAATGTTAGTTTTTCTACATTATCATTAGTTAAAAGCATTCAAAGTGACCTTTAACATAAATAAAACATTATACAAATCATTAGATGATAATTCATAAACTTTTTTATTTGAGTAAATCATTCAATCACATAAACAAAGGCCAAATATATTTAAACAAACACACAAATGAGAAAATTACTCTAATATTGAATCCAATCAAGTCCCATCCAAATCACAAAAAAATCCAACACTGTCCTGAAGACAGAACCCAGAGTAACCACTAACCAGGATGACAGTCTGTAACACAGTCAGGAGACCTTTACAAACGGCCCCGCCCCCTCGCACACAGACGGGAGAGAGAGATCTCGTCTGGATTGGAAAGCTCGAAAATACATCAGAGACGCATGTTGTAGTCTTATTGCATATTAGAAACGGAGTTGGTGAAACTAAAACTGCGATATAATGTGTATGTAGCAATAATACATATGACATATATTTTTTAAATGTCTCCAGTACCGATAAAAAGTCCGATAACGTCGGAGCTTAACGTTACCACTGTCTTTAATAATTCCGGCCCGGGGCCCGTTTAATACCGGGGCTCGGTAACCATCCCTACATGGGGAGAGGCGCAGCATATTGCTAAGGACTAAATACGATGGAGAGTTCTCATCTCAGCCTTATTACCCATAGGGGATGAAGAGGAGTAAGTAAATAAAGAGGCCGGCGCTCCAGGGTCTGGTTCTGCTGTGCGTTTTTGTGATGTAACGGTAAAACATTTCAGAATTCCTCCACGGGATGCCATTGTACATCACTCAACCCGCGAAATACACACACTCAGTACATAGCTAGACCCGCGAATTTGCGGGCCAGGAATTCGCTGGCTGCCAGCCAGCGGCACAGCTGTAGCTACGTGTGTGTGTATTTCGCGTTTCTAAATGTTTTGTGCTTGTGTGTTTATGTTGACAAGGAGGTTTAATAACTGTGTGCTACATAAAACGTGCAGTCGGTTTCATTTTCATCGCCGTTTGTAGTAGAGTTAGCAGGGTATTTTTATTTTAACTCTCGTCCCAAATTCGTCCCAAAATTATTTTGTATCCTCCCCGACACTATTTTTTTCGGCCCCGGGACGACGGGACGTCCTTAAGCTCGAGCCCTGGTCAGGTGTTATGTATGCTAGCAGCAACACACGGAGCTAACTACATTATACAAACATGGGTTAATGATTAGAGGTAACTGAGTTATTTATTTTGTTAAAGTTTCAGCTATTCTGTTTACAGTTCTGTCATCACATTATTTAATACGATTTGTTAAAACATTGTTGTTTCTTTTGATGTGAAATATTGTTTATTTAATTGAAATAAAAAGCAATGTTAGTTTTGTTCACAATTTGTTTAGTTAGTTTGCCTTAATTTTTTCTCCAAAAGAACCGATAAAAGTAGGTGTTGAAGGACCGGATCGATAAGACAGACATACTTTATTGTCATTTCAACAAGACACAGAGTGTACTATTAAAACGAAATTTCGTTGTACTGGCTTACAGGAACAGGACAAAATTGTACATAAATAATAGTGACGTGGTGCTGATAAAATTAAAGATAAAGTGTGCGTTTAAAATATAAAGACTTATACATATAAATAAGATAGACATAGGCCTACTATATAACAAATATGTGCTCTTTACACAGCGTAATGTAATCTTTATGTTACTGGTCTACTTGCTGTTCAGCAGTCTGATGGCATGGGGGAAAAAGCTATTGCAGAATCTGGCTGTTCTGCTCTTAATGCTGCAGAACCTCTTGCCGGAGTGCAGCAGGGAGAACAGAGCATGGTGAGGATGAGTGGGGTCTTTCAAAATGTTCTGGGCTTTTGTCAGGGAGCGTTTCTGAGCGGTGTCTCTGATGGGAGGGAGAGACACTCCGATGATCTTCTCTGCTGTCCTAACCACTCTCTGCAGAGACTTCCAGTTTTTGGCGTTGCAATCTCTTGACCAGATGGAGATGCCGCTGGTCAGCACGCTCTCTATGGTTCCTCTGTAGAACGTGGTGAGGATGGGAGGGGGAAGCTGTGCTCTTCTCAACCTGCGCAGGAAGTGTAGGCGCTGCTGTGCCTTCTTAAATAGTGATGTCGTGTGAGTGGACCAGGTCAGACTGCTTGTGATATGCACCCCCCAGGAACTTGGTGCTGTCTGTAGTCTTCACTGCTGTGCCGTTGATGTGGAGTGGTGGGTGACAGTGCTTTTTGTTCCTGAAGTCGACAATGATCTCTTTAGTTTTATCGACATTCAGGATTAGGTTGTTGGTGTTACACCAGTCTGTCAGATGTTTCACCTCCTCCCTGTAGGCCTGTTCGTTGTTGTCCCTGATGAGTCCCACCACTGTTGTATCGTCCGCGTACTTTATGATGTGGTTGGTACTGAACCTGGAGCATAAGCATAAGCGCTATCGATAAAAGTAGTAGTACCGTTGTGTACCCATATGTGGATGTCAGTTTTACACACATTCTGAGGCCGCAGTGCCTATGTTTTTGTTTTCACTGCTAATTGATGCTTATGTTCTATTAGTGCATTAAAAAATCATTAAAATCATTAATGAAGTTTCAGCTCAGACCCCACGCTTAATATGTCTCCCCCTGGCCCACCTACATTTCTCCAGGCCCACCCACACAATAATTCCTGGCTACGCCACTGGTCTAAATAACTCAAAATTAGGTATTTATATCTTATAATATGTTTTGGGGTATTGACAGTTCAGCTACCAATAGCAAGGTGATATTGACCAGTATGTTTCATATTTGCACATTTATATTTTTGTAAAATGTGTACTGAAGGTTAGACCCGGGTACAGGAAGTAGGAGAACGTGAACGGAATATAATGGCAGTAGACATCCATGAGTACACTGCCACTAATTTTCCCTATGCAACCTGAAGAGTAAAAGGGTCAAGTCCGTCAGAAAGCAATGACTATAAGTGTGAGCCTTACACTTACACTGTAAGGATTAGTAACATGTATTGTGTTTATGTGATGACATGTGGAGATGTTTAAACTCAATGAGAAAATGCGTTAGCATTCGCGCTAGCGTTAGCATACACGGTAGCGTTAGCATACATGCTAGCGTTAGCCATACTAGCCTGTATACATGCTTATTGTACAGCTAGCATTATCTATGTTTACCTTGTTTACACTAAGCGGTCCTAATGTGTTCATCTGTGTATGTTACACTTGCATGTATGAGATCATTAAGTGCCTTGTAACTTCTTTTTTTATAGTTTCACTCCGTTTGAATGTCACTGGACTGCAAATAAGTCAATAAAGGAGCATGGCTGCTCATTCCCTGGCTCTCAAAAGAGTTTGGCTGGCTGTTTAATCTATGTTCACACTGAGACAACACAGAGAGAGAACAGCACACCTATTGTGTAAGAACATACAAGCAGGTCACACAGTATGATCACAAATACATAAACTCTGTTAAAAATCAGTTTTTATTAAAAAGTACAGGCTGCATATATGTTCTCAGCCTTGGAGAAACTTGACATGTTTTGGTACATGTATGTGTCTGAACCTCTCTTTAGTGGTTCATTAATAAAACAGATATTTCAACGTGTGCCTACTTTGTTCATGTACTGTTGAGGTTAATTTCAGTAGTTGTGTGCTATAATGTATTTACAAAGTGTGAAGAGGAGGCAACTTTAGAATAGGGAACCTGTTCTGGTCAATTAGAGTCAAACTAATAGCTTATTGGTTATGAACAAGACTTCACTTTAGAATAGGGAACATATTCTTAGATAGAAATACCTAATTAGAGTCAAACTACTAGCTTATTGGTTATGAACAAGACTTCACTTTAGAATAGGGAACATGTTCTTAGATATAAATAGCTAATTTTGAGTTGTTTAGACTTAATTAACACTTGTAGTTTCATGTCTTGTTCCATAAGAATAGATTATATTTGTTAAGTGTTATTATGGGAGAATTACTATTCTTGTGGTACTACTGCCTTATTAGGCCCATATTGGGCAGCGCATATTAAGACCAAAACTCATGTACAATAAGTTCCTTACTTGCAACAAATAAGCACTAATTAGAGGGTTAATGAGGAAAAACTCAACTAATGGCTTATTACTTGTAGAATATGGTCATGTAGAATACGGCATTAATAAGTGTTTTATAATGACTAATAAAGAGCCAATATACTGCTAATATGCATGTTAATTAACAACTAGTTGATGGTTAATTTGTGTACCTTAATATAAAGTGTTACCAAGTATTTTTGCTTTACAGCATGTGAATTTATCATGGAGATTTAAGCTGATCACCGATGGGCATGACTTCTTTGATGCAGCCATACTGTTCCTGGATCAGTAATGGAGAGCTGTAGTAACGCCGAAAGCCTTTTGGCTAAAACACAGAAAGGGAAAAAGGAGAGAGACAGGCAACAGACATTAGAGACAAATCAATATGCAGCTCCGCAGGCCGCTCAGCGGCCTGACACTGAAATACTGCACGTAACTCTGCTGTCGTTTGTGAGAACATCTGACGGAGATAAAGCTCTGCCGCACTGAATGTCAGACGTCACTGTAGAGATGAGTCAAAGCAACTGTTTTTCACTGCAGACTGAGAAACAATCAATACCTAAAATATCTCTTTAAAGAAATACTAATATAAAAAAACAATTTGATGCAAGTCATTAAATAATGGTGACTTAATCCACAGCAATTTATAATGACTAATTCATTCATAAATCCATGAATGTTTAGGATCAGTAGGTAGGTTACTGAAATAAAATATGTATTGAGTAATTTAATGTATATTTCTAAACTGTTTTCAATGATTAGAAGAGAATGTATAATTGAATAATATAATTATACAGCATTTTGAACACTTATGAACCAATTTTGATAACAAACAGACAGTCGTTTAAATGATTATTGCATTACTTTTCATATCAGTAAAAAACATTGCACCAATAGCATGGTGTCTCTAGCAACCTGTGAACACAACTTGAGAATTACATCCATCTGCAAAACCTTGAATTTAAGTTTTTGTTATGATTATTGTGCTGATTGTTTTCACCTGTGGCCCTTGTGTTTCTCCTCCCCTGCCCGGCTGTTTCTCGTCTTGTGATTACCCCTCCCTGTATTTAGTCTGTTCTCTTCCTGTGTTGGTTCGCCTTGTGTCATGACTAGTTCGTCGGTGAGTGTTCTGTTTTGTCTTTGTTTATCACCTAGCCTTGAAATAAAGGAATTTTCACTTTAATCTGCATTTGGGTCCTGCCTGCTTCACACACCGTAACATTACGAACCGACCTAACAAATGGACCCAGCAGATGATCCATGGGAGGTTGAATTACAGCATTTAACCTTCTATCTGGCTTGCTGCTTCGATTGGTGGAAGGGAGCGTCCAGTGTTCGGCAGAAGAGGGCCGCTCTGGTAGAGGCGCACCGGTTGGCAGCAGAGAAACTATGTTTTGTGGAGTTCTTACCTGACTGGATTTTGGACTTCCTTGAAACATGTGATTCCCGGCCTGCTAGCCCCAGGCATGCTAACTCCATGTCTCCCAATTCCCAACCTGGCACCATACGCCTTGGTGGGTTCCGCCTGAAGTCAACCCGTGCTTCTGCCCCAGTTCCTGCTCCTGTCCAGGAGTTGTATTCCGGAACTTGTCTGGCTTATGGAGGTCCACGGAGTATTCAGGCGGCTGCTAAGAGGAGTCGTCGCAAGGCCAGGCTAGCAGCCCGAGCAGCCATGGTTCCGGCTCCAGAACCGGACCTTACAGCCATGTTTCCGGCTCCAGAACCGGACCTTACAGCCATGTTTCCGGCTCCAGAACCGGACCACACAGCCATGATTCTGGCTTCAATTGCGGCCCCCGCAGCCATGGTTCCAGACCCAGCTCTGGCCCCAGCTGCCACAGTCCCATCTCAAGTTTCCTCTCGAGTCCCCTCTCCAGTTCCCTCCTCTAGTCCCTCCTTTAGTCCCTCCTCTAGTCCATCCTCTAGTCCCTCCTTTAGTCCCTGCTCTAGTCCCTCCTTTAGTCCCTCCTCGAGTCCCCTCTCTAGTCCCTCCTCGAGTCCCCTCTAGTTCCCCTCGCGAGTCCCCTCTCGAGTTCCCTTCTCTAGTCCCTCCTCTAGTCTCTCCTCGAGTCCCCTCTCTAGTTCCCCTCTCGAGTCTCCTCTCGAGTTCCCCCTTGGTTCCCCTCTCGAGTCTCCTCTCGAGTCACGTCTCAAGTCCCTACCCTATGTCCTGGTCCATTGGAGGTTCCGCTGGGGGTCCTGCCAACTCCATGTCCTGTCCCGTTGGAGGCCCCGTCGACTATTCCTCTGCCGGGGGTCCTACCAATCGTATGTCTGTCCCGTTGGAGGTTCCGCCGTCTACTCTCCTGCCGGGGGTCCTGCCAGCTCCTCGTCCTGTCTCGTTGGAGGTCCCGCCGACTACTCTCCTGCCGGGGGTCCTGCCAACCCTTTGTCCTGTCCCGTTGGAGGTCCCGCCGTCTACTCTCCTGCCGGGGGTCCTGCCAACCCTTTGTCCTGTCCCGTTGGAGGTCCCGCCATCTACTCTCCTGCCGGGGGTCCTGCCAACCCTTTGTCCTGTCTCGGTGGAGGTCCCGCCGACTGCCCTCCTGCCGGGGGTCCTGCCAATCCCGTGTCCTGGTCCTCTTCCGTGGGGGATCCTGCCGAGGTCTGTCCCACCAGCTCCGGTTCCTGTCCGGCCGACACCGGGTCCTGCCCGGCCTCCGGCGCTGTCCCGTCAGCGCCTTCCTGCCCGGCCTCCGGAGCTGTCTAGTCTTCGCCCTCGAGCCCGGCCCCCTGACTTTCCCGGCCGCGGTGGCCTTCGCCCCTCCATAACCCCCACCTTGGACTCTGTCTTGCCCCCGGGCCGTCCGCCCGAGTCCCCCTTCTCGGCTTCTGCCTTGCCCCCGGGCCGTCCGCCCGAGATCCCTTCCGGATCCTCCGCGGTGCTCCTGGGTTGTCAGCCCAAACCCGTCTTCCTGACCCCCTCCACCCACCCTGGTGGCCCTAGTTTTATGTCCCTCCTCCGGTCCCCCTCCACCCACCCTGCTGGACATTGTTTTTTTGGACGTTTATGGGACTGTTTTGGTATTTTAGGGACGTCTGGAATCCGTCCCTTGAGGGGGGGGGTTCTGTTACTATTATTGTGTTATGTCACGATTTCTATGTCTTGGTTTGGGTGTTTTGCTGTTCTCCCGGTCATGTTTTCCTCTAGGTATATTGTCTGGTCCTTTTCCCTGTGTTTTTCCTCCCGTCGTTAGTTTCCCTGGTGTGTCTAGTTGTCTGATTGTTTTCACCTGTGGCCCTTGTGTTTCTCCTCCCCGGCTGTTTCTCGTCTTGTGATTACCCCTCCCTGTATTTAGTCTTGTCTCTTCCTGTGGTCAGTGTCGGTTCGTCTTGTGTCATGACTAGTTCGTCGGTGAGTGTTCTGTTTTGTCTTTGTTTATCACCTAGCCTTGAAATAAAGGAATTGTCACTTTAATCTGCATTTGGGTCCTGCCTGCTTCACACACCGTAACAGTTTTAGTTAGACAACCAGAGTTGAAAATGCAAGAGAAGACCCTGGCCCTTTCTCATCTCCTCGACTCCTCGGTCCTCCGGTAGTGACCCGGAAATGAATTTCAGTGCGCCATGTTGAAGGACATCTCATTTCTCTAAATGCACTTCGAAGACCGAGCGTCGAGGAGGCTCTCTGGAGGAGCTATAACCGAGGATACACTGATGGGTCCTCCACGGCTCCTTCGTGGATGCATTTCCGGGAACAGATGTTTCGATAGAGGTTTCTCACTACTCAAATGTCCCCTCCTCGACTCCTATCCTCGAGACTTAGTCCCGCCCACAGGAGATGCGAGCGGAGGACTGAGGAGGGGAACCGAGGAGAGAGGAGGGGAAGCAGCAGGCGGTTAGAGAAATGAGAATTCCTCTCTGAGCGGTCATTTTAAAGAGACGTCCATTAATGATGACAGGAGGCACTGCAGCCCTCGGTCTGATGGACAGATGTGTTCATGACGACTTATATATTTACTTTTAATTAATTGACAGTGCGGTATAATGAGACAATAACAGGCTACAGATGCGGACATATACACACACATATATTTATATAAATATATCCAATTTCAGAACCAAACAAGTATGAGAGCACAGAGGGCTGCTGTGCCTCCTGTCATCATTAATGGACGTCTCTTTAAAATGACCGCTCAGAGGAGAGGAGTTCTCATTTCTCTAACCGCCTGCTGCTTCCCCCCCCTCTCTCCTCGGCTCCTCCGCTCGCATCTCCTGTGGGCGGGACTAAGTCTCGAGGATAGGAGTCGAGGAGGGGAGTCGAGGAGGGGAGTTAGAGAAATGATAAAGGGCCTATGTGTCATATGTCAAGTTGTCCACCGAAATTAACCTGACTAGAAAAACATTTCAGAATTTCATGGTCAGCATTTATCTGCCTGTCACGTCCTCATCCAATCTCCAAAGGCACTCAAACATTTATCATTTATATATCCATTATCCATCCAATAAATACTACCCAACAGTTTTAAATCCTTGGTAGATAAAGAAGAAAGACAATGGAAATCTTCTCGTTCCATAAGATCTGAGCACACTGGGTAATGATTCATTTATATATGTTCAGGTTTTTTTTCTCTTTGTGATTTCATTTTCATCCATTTATTCTTGAGTGGATGTGAGCATTAGTGTTGGACACCTACATCTCACAGGACTGCCTTTTTTCAGTTTGTTTACATTTTATGTATTCAAGTGGCAGGCGGTAAAATATTCATTGCTAATCATCAGTTGTCATGAATTATTCTTTTGACACTTCTGATGTGAAACACAGAAAAAAGCCAGCCTTGAGCTTTAAAGCCCATCTCGAAAACTGATTCTAGGGAGATCTTGAAAAAAGTCATAGACGCCTGTCTTATTAGAAAAGAACCTGTATACACAACAATAAAAACAGGGGGAGATTATGAGTTTGACGAAGCTGAAGGTGAAGTTCAGGAAGGTTGCGTTACCAAATTGTTGACAAACAAGTGCTGTTGAATACTACATTTATTTTAAAACTACATTTGATATGAATGAATTGTGACTGTATCAGTAAGGAAATCCATGAAAGAAAAGCGACACACTGGTTTCATGGTTAATAAAGATTCAGAGCATGAGGTAACTTGACTTCTTTGCTAAACTATTCTCAAGCCAAGAGAAACAAGCATGGCTGCTGAAGTGTCCAAGTTTAGAATAAGTCGAAATTAGAGCCGTGCTCCACTGGGAAAACTTCCTTTTTTATGCTTGATCTCTCGACCTCATTTTCCACTCCTGAGAGTCGATCATATCTAAATGCCTCATCCCTTAAGCATCTAGTGGAAACAACAGGAAGGGAAAAAGACTGCCTGTACTGCGACTATTTCCTCTATATAATTTCCATATGACGTACTTTATTCTTGCTGATTGACATTTGCTTATTCCAAATCGCCTCAAATGATTCCAGTTCAATTGTAGGGAAGGGATTAGCCAAATACTGTGTTGAACAGAGTATGAAAGGTATGAAATCACACTTAATTTGATCTGACAGTGTTACACTCCCTTTCTTCTCAGTGTGCAGATGACTAAAGAGTCCCAGTCCACTCCTCACTGCCAGTTTGCTCCACGGCAATGGAAGTGAAAGCAATGATTTTTTTTTGGTGCTTTGGCTTATGCTGGTGTAACTGAGTACTCTCCAGTAAAAAAAAATCTCACAGACCAACGCCTGGTTCGCCTTTTAATGCAGGTTCACAGATGAGTGATCACATTAGAGCTTTAAATCACTCATATAATTACATATCACTTAATTATAATAAATTATAACTATGCTGGTACGAGTGTGTGGTTTTACAGCTGTGAGGTTATTACAGTACAGGGTCAATGCCTCTGACTTGTGATGTAACAGCAATGAAAAGCTGAAAAGACGTATTGACTGTACCAATTATTAAATAAAATATTTCATGAGGCAGTTTTGCTCTAGTTCTTTATGTCAACAAGTAGGCACATTTAAATTCAACCTATAAGCTCTATCCAAACATTTTGCCTCTGTTTTTGCTCACGTTTATTGCTCATTAACAGAGTAATTAATATCAAACAACTCAGGGAAGTAAATTGCTGGAATTATATCAGCGTAGAAGCATTTTATTAGATAACATTGCAGGAAAGGTGAATGATGTTAACCTTTTCTCTTATCAGCTTTTCAGGGACAAATCAAAGGCAGCTTTCAGTATGTTTGAAACCAATCACTGATCACTGATAAATACCGCCAACTTCCACATTGTTGTGATATTGAACTAGAATCTCATTGTGTCTTATAGAAAATGTAAAGGCTAAAGTTGAATAAATGATGGGATAAATATTCCAAATATTATTTTACAACCCCTAATTTGACGACCAAGGCTTGACTTACATATTAAAAAAGACATCAAGGCAAAGGTGAGATTGTGAAATGCCAAACATATCATAAAACTGTTACGTGTGAACTCTTCAATAGCTGTTATAAAACTGCTTTTGGGTGATTGATCCTGTTTTAATGCTCTAATGCTGGCAGCAGAACTTAACGGACGTCAGCAGTTATTTTGCTTCGTTGATATTATCTAAGACTCAGAGTGATGATATAACGATGATCAGCGAAGAGGATGGACAGATGTACCAGCAAGCTCACACAAAGTGTGATTTCTGAATAAGCACATTCTTGTGGGAAAGACACACGGCCAATTATAATATGTCTGTTTTGGTTTCAGTAACTAAAAGCTCAATCTCCCAAACTGTTGACAGTAAAGTGGCAAAAGTGGTACATTGTGACCTGGTGTCTTTTACTTTTCTGTGTCATGCATCTCACCAGTTTGCCCATGCAGCGCTGCTGTCCCACTCCGTTTTCACACTTGTGGTGGAGGCTCATCTTGCAGGCTTTGCAGCGGAGGCCGTGCTTTGCTGTGTTTCCCGCCAGGAACACCACATGCTTGGCTGTTGTACTTGATGCACACACAAAAGGTTTAAGAGGTTAAGACAGGATCTGTCAGGAGCTGGACTCGAATGGGGCTCCTAAGTGAACAGTAAATCCCACACAGAAAGGCAGAGGCATGGAAAATGTTGTTCAGAAGTCCTTCACATTCATTTATTCCTCGTCACACTTGTTGCAAGCTTAGAATTTTTCCCGGAGTGCACTAGGGAGAAACTGGGAAGAGACATGTGGAATATTTTAACAGTGATACTTTTAGCAAACGTGATGTGCAATTTTAGCAAAACCATTTTAACAAAACAGACTGTGACTGAGCCAGTGGTATCTGCCCCATGAGAACACTTTTAAATTGCTGCCTGTGTGCAGTTTACCCTCTCTTATTAATACCTGACTCACAGTCGCTACAATAAATGAAGATTAATCTGACTTTACTGCAAAAATATTTGTGTGTGTGCATTTGTGCAGAGGTGTGTGAATGAGTAACAAATGAATATGCAGAGAGAGAAAAATAAAGTAATACTAATGATACTCCTTGTTTGGAATGTGTTACGACTTTATAACCTAAAATCTATAAATATATTTGTTAAGCCTTCGCAGTAAATTATGTTGACGCTCCATCAGGCACAAGTAACTATCCCGTTCCCGTTAGACATTGATTTAATAAGCATTTTTCTGCAAAGATCCGCAATCAATATCTCAGCATAAGGCTGTACTCGATCAGAGCAGTTTTATATACCAGTGGACCTAACTCATTGTGAGCCTAAAAACAAAACGCTAGCTTAGACAAAAGGCTGCACACTGAACATAGCATTTAACCCGTGTAATGATTAGGAAAACTACATTGGATGAGACACAAAAATAGCGAGGTCACCTTGGAATAAATACAGGAAGAAGTGGTAGAGCATGCAAACCAAAGACACTTCTTTGTTACTGAAACTGCATTTTTTAGAACAAATCTTCTCTGAGCTTGCCTAAAAACAAATCTAAAGACACAAACTATTTACCTGTGAGTTTATCTTACCATACTATATTTAGCCTTTCGACACAAGTAATCCAATATGCACTAAGTCTACATTAAGTATGATATGCTTTATTTAAAATATTTAAAATCTTTGTTGGTATTTATGAACTCAACATCATAGATGTGCAGATCAGTGCAGTGCAACAAATATCTAAAATAGTGGATATTTAGCACAATTTAACAACATTTTTGTGTTTTTCTGATTCTACAAACATGATATAAGTCTATATTTCATGTGATGGCAAAATGTAAAAGTTGTACAGTAACATACTTCTCCATATCAGATTTCTGAAGAATCTTTTCAACAATTTTCTCCTAATTATATCACATTAAGGGCACATCTGGGTTTAAGTGGGCCCACCCACAAAGGTGTTTTCCATAAACCTGGCTGATTAGACTAGAAATTAAGCTAATTATAAAGATAATAGCGTGGATGTTCCGCCCCTTACAGATGTAACACATCTAACAGTAGGAAGAGAGGGAGATGTCAATCAAGCACGAGATCTATTCAAACTGAAAACACCTGTGTGATGGACTGTGGGTGTATACTGGCTGTACCTCTCTTCTTTATACTGGTTTTGAGTACATTTCTAGATACACAAAAGGGGACTCCTCTTGTGACAAAGCAGAGTCACTGACAGTGATTCTCTTCTTAATCATAACATTAAGATTATCCCTATAAATTCTTTATTTTCCTAATGTTGAATAGCAATTGTTCAACTGAACACCATGTATGAGCTAGTCTCTCTACAAAGGGGTTTCAAAACAAAGATGAACGCCTACCAGAAAAATGGTAATATGTTTTTGCTCTATTAAAGATTTACTAATCTAGCTTGGCTCTATTTCATCTAGTAAACCTTATAAATGAGTCAGTGAGCACTATAATATGATTCAGCCATTTCTATTATGGATGACGTGTTTAATTTGCACAGGCTTTCATAATAAGGGATCCTCCTTCAGGAAACAAAAGGTGGGTGTTTAATGTACCAGGCTATCTTTTGCATATTACCATTATGCTATCAATCTACATATGTAGCTGTATATAGGGTGTATTATAAATATTGAAACAGTAACATTGATGAAGATTAAACCTTGAGTTAAAATAAGTGTTAATCCATTTAAGGATCAACATGTCCTTTCCATTTCCAATGATATACTATATTATTTAAGTTTAAGGTGGTGAATATGTAAGTTATTTTGGGTTTTTATCATTAAACTGACAAATTAACACATTTATATGTATTCCTATATTTATATTTAGTCTACTGTACACTTATATCCATTGAATTACAAGAAGCATTTCACTTCGGAGAACCTTATCCACATCTATGAATCATCGATAATTATAATACACTTGTACTTCTTCAACTCCATAAGCTTTCTAATGAATTGCCATTAGGATGAATTAATCACAGTTTGCTTGTACTTGTACAGTTTAAGTATCTTTTAACACAACTATGTGTCTCTCTGTCTCCTGTGAGCCACCCTTGATTCTGGATGTCAAGAGTCGGACTATGACAGCACCATGAACACACACATGCAAGATAGTATGTTAAAATGAAAACAGGACAAATTAAGAAGAAGGCCTCATCTTCCTTCATGATTGGACCAGAGGGATCAGCACCTTTCACAGGACCTTACATCATCCTTTCACTATCATTATCCATTCAAGGCCTCAGCCACTGGAAACCCCACACAGGCAACACTCCATTAGTCTGACAAAAACTAGATTGTTTCAATTATGCAACGAAAAGCAAAGACTGTTGGCACACTGATATATATTCATTTATTTGTTCAACCTGCCCACATTGTCACTGGTCTGTCGTCCTTTATCTGCTGTGGTATCAGGGGCTAGTTGGGCAGATGGTTCGGGGAGCAGCTATCATTATCAATCAGCAGATGCCCTGAGACACAAAGTCCTAGTGGTCCCTCTGAACCGATAGTTAACAAGGAGGGGGGGCAGCCAGAGAAAACAGAACATCTGGCAGGGGGAGAACAGCTAGAGCAGCTGGCTATCTGACACCTCGGCCGACAGATGGAGGAACCTGGCTCAGCGTGCCAAAAAGAAAAGGATGGAGATACTATGGTCCCAAGTCTGTTGGTCGAGATGGATGCTCTGTATCAGGTGCCTTAATTAGTGTTTTTATGAATATGGCTTCTGTGTTCAAAATGTTTTAAGGATGATAAAAAAAAACAAGGTTGGCGTCCAAACCGTATGTGCATATTATTGCATATTTATAACTCTCTAATTGTTATTCTGATGTTGGAGCCTTTTTATGTATAACTTCATCAGGTTATCTGATGAAGGCCTCATTAAGAAAAGGTTATTCTCAATGCTTTGATTGCAAAGTTCATCTGATGATGTGCAGGATTTTATTTTCTCCTACGATCTTAGTTAGATACTCTGCTTCCACTAATGAAGGAGGGAGGCGGTGTAAGGGTTTAGTGTTTTGTCTATCTGTCTGTTGATGTTAATTGCTCTGCTCTCTCTCTCTCCAGGTGTCGGCACTTCCTGTCCGTGTGGCACCTGCTAGGCTGATTGTTATTCCCGCCCCTAATTGTGTCCACCTGTGTCCCATTACCTAAAGTGTATATTTAGTCCGCCTCTCCCTTTGTCTGGTGTTGGTTCGTCTTGTCTTTTCGTCATGTCCATGCCTGTATTCCATAGACCTGTTCTTGCACTACCGAGTAGAACCTAGAGATTCTTGGAGAGTCCTAGTAGATCCTAGAAGTTGATTGGAAAGCTTTGTATTCTTGGAAATAAAGAATATTACAAAGCAACAGAATCGAGCATCTGAGTTCTTACGAGCCCAACGTGTCAGGCGATGTAACCATACCTACGATCATGTGGTTGCAGACGTCACAGAACATGGGCTTCTTGAAGATGTGCTCCATGAAGCAGTGTCCTGCCGAGTCTACCTGCAGCGGGTTGCGTATCTGGGACCGTGAGTTGGGGGGAGGAGCGGAGGGGATGACTGGAGGGACGGGGGGGATGGGCAGGTGGGTGGTGTGCGGGGGGGCCATGTTGCAGAGATGTCCCGTGCTGCTGCTCACGTCTGAGAGCAGCTCCATCTTGTTGTCGTTGCTGTTTCGGAAGAAGTTGTCCGCGCTCTTGCTGCGCATGGTCTTGGTCTTGAAGGACAAGGAGCATTTTAGTCTCTGCAGCTGAAAAAAAGAGCAAACATGTCAATGCAAATGGAGCGAGGAAGAGAAAAACACAGAGTATAAATGAGGAGAGAGAAGAATTCAGCAGAACTGAGTGAAGCAAATCAATTTCTATAACAACCCTAATAGATTACAAGCTGAGTCTGTAAAACCTCCAGGCACATTTCTCAGAGTCTGATGGCTGATAAAAGACTATTGCGACGGGCAACTTATCACTTCTGAGTGGAAAACCTTCAATGTTTCCTACCTGGAAGGTAATGTGATATTCTGGTTAGAGCAATGCATCATATCAACACTTTTCCTCTCACACTGTGCTTTCATATCTGGCAGCAGCCTTCATTAATCTCCTTAGGGCCCTTTATGACAGTAACGCAATTCATAACACTCCACACTGACAACTCCTCATTTAACCTCCCAGTGTGATCTTCCTCCTCTGTGAAACCCATTTAATTCTGGGCTTAAAAACGCAATAAAGAATCTTTGAGCTCCTCTAATGAGATGTTATGGTTATGATTTCTGGATGGTGCGGCTGCAAGTCTCTCATTGCGGAAACATGTTATTTAAGCACATCATACCCTAGCACACAGAACAGGCCTGAATGTATAACTAAACAGATAAACAGGTGAGGTTTCTCTGCGGTGTGCAGAAGGATTAAACCGTTTGTTTTAAAGTATTAGCTTTGCAAACAGACAGTTTACATCAACTGATTCTGAGCCGAGATGACTCATATTCCATCACAGACTTTAACTGCAATACAATTAATTGACAACTGCCATTGTTATTGCATTATTGTTGACTTACAAGCCTGAACACATTGTTTAGAGAGCTTCCCATTGCAGCGTTGGTGTGGTGAAGATCAATAATTCAACGGGTCAGGAAACAATCAATTTAGAGCCTTTCTCTACCATTACCGCCCACACAGGAATGCACATCAGACATGAACATAGAGCACACACACTGTAACCTCTCTCACATGGCTTTCACACGCCCTGAAAAGGAAAACTGTGGTCAGGCATAAATTAAATTGTTCATCACCTTTCCTGAGGTTGGAATTCTGCGTACATTGTAGTTTTTTAGAAAAGATGTGATGGAAAAGATCGTTCCTTACATGAAGATGTAAAAAATAAAAGATCTCTAAATCAGAAAAGTGAACATGCATCAAGGAGCTCATGCTGTGATTGATGTCCTCAAATCTATAAGAGCTGTGATTTATCAAAAAGCAGGAATGGTTAATAAGGGCTGGAATGGGTTATGAAAAATAATATAGATAGAAATGTTTTCAATAATAAATAATAATAAAAACAATAACATTCCAGTTATGGCTTAAGATAATTTAAAAATAAACTCATTAACTGATGCAGCCTATAAACAAACATTGCCCTCTATGGTGAACTAATTTGTATGTGGCATTAACGTCACTAAGTGATCCTTCTTATAAAGCAGGAAAAGTTGTAACGCAAAACAACTTTTATCTTTATGTACATGCAGATATGATTGACTAAATCAGCAGATCGCTACAGTTTACACAAGAGTGGAGGCTCACCTTGCGCTTATGATGTTCAGGCCTCACAGTATTCTTTAAGGAAGAATAAAAACACAAACAAAGCTTCACTTAAAAAGGTAGAAAACGTTGTCAGCTTATAGTGGAACTCGTTCTACTTGTACTGCATGTAAGGAAGACTCAACATTTTCCTCTCTCACTTTTGTTTGTCTTTCCGATGTTCTACTACCGTTGGATGTTAGAAGAAGTGTTATGGTTAGGCAGAGGCTTTATGTGCAATGTCAGCCAGGAAGAAGACTCTTTTAAAATGTGACCAGCTGTGCCAAAAAAAGAGCTCTCATGCACACGCTTCAAGAGAGACAATAGTCAAAGAGGAAAGCATGTCTATGATTCCGGAAAAACACCACCAAAAAACAGTTTCCGTTCACAAACTGATGGAAAATAATGAAGAGACTTATACATCTCATCTGTCCTGTGCAGGGACAGCAGAGGGGAGCTGATAGCCATCCACTAACATGATGACTAGTCCAATATTGTAATGCTAATTGTAGTAGTCTGGGCATCATGTGACCCAAATAGATGGCAAAACGCCTGAGGCAGCTGTGGATATCTATCACACAGCCTACTTTCCTAAATCAGCCACAAGTAGAAGGAACAAACCCAAATGGCCCTTACTGTACAGCAGTGACCACCAACTGGCGGCCCGCGGGCCACATCCGGCCCGCCAGACATTCTCATCCGGTGTCAGTACCAGATATGTTCGGGCTACCAGATATGTTCGGGTGTATTTCCGTCGCATCCGTCATCCGTCATATGACGGATTGTACGGCAAATCAAGAGGGCCAACATACACGGTCAAATTCCGAACATTTAAACATAGCCGACACTTCATTCTTTACTTTGTCCGTTATTATATGTAGAAGATTATACTTTTTCTCCGTCATGTTGTTTCCATAGCAACAACTTCAAACAGGCATAGCCTACACTTCATTCTTTACTTTGTCCGTTATTATATGTAGAAGATAAAAAAAAATTCTCCGTCATGTTGTTTCCATAGCAACAACTTCAAACAACAACAACTAACCGCTAGCCGCAAAGCTAGCATCACAGCCACTGCTCCGTTTTCGGAGACTTTGCACACGTTTTTCAGAAACATTTTTCACACGCTAGGAGTACTTCCACTAGCTTCGTCTTGATCTGTAGATGTGATTTGATGTGTCGTGTGTCCCCCAACTCCTCTCCAAAGTTCAGATATTTAATAAAATACTCAGGGGAGTTTCCTGAATTTTCATGCCCAAAGCCAAGCACTAGGCCCTGGGTAAATTAAGAGGCTGATCTCGGGCACTTTTGTCCACTTTCCCTGGTGGTCGAAACTCAAGCCAGACATCCCTGGAATCGTCTCAGAGAGTAGATGATCAGTGGGGCCTTGTTTTTACTGAATGATGTGTTTTTTTATGGGGAATTCAAATATGAGCTTATTTTTAGGATTTTCGGAGACTTTGCACACGTTTTCACAAACATTTTCACGCTAGGAGTATGGGAGTACTTCCATTTGCTTCGCCTTGATCTGTAGATGTGATTTGATGTGTCGTGTGTCTCCCAACTCCTCTCCAAAGTTCAGATACTATATACAAATACTAAAAGGTAAATAAAACATTAAACATAATGACAAAATAACAACCTGAAATATATGTATTCTATCTACACATTTCGTAATTGTCTAATCTAGTGGCCTTATAAAAGTGTTGGCTAAAGTAACGCAGAATATATATATTTTTTAATTGTAAATAATTAGAAACATTATTTATGTGCACAATGGGACCCCACCATAGCACCCCACACATAACAAGCTGTCCCGAGTTCCTCCGGCTGCAGTTCCGCAGACGGCCGGTGTGTGGCAGCAGAGCGCTGGGAGCCGAGGGAGGTGAGTATATGACGGATATGACGGATGCGACGGAAATACACCCGAACATATCTGGTAGCCCGAACATATCTGGTACTGACACCGGCCCGCACGACGGGGGTGACTGCGGCGTGGTTACTGCATTCGCAGTAACCACTGTGTGCAGTACCGGAGTACAACAGAGAGGCAGCAGCTGTGGGACAGTAGACTGCGTACTGCAAAACCTTCCCTGTCTTGAAGAAGAAGTGATCCTTCGTTGTGAAGAGTCTGGTTTGTGCGCTCCGCACCACAGCAGCAGCCCCGCTGCGACAGAGTCCAACAGAGAGGCAGGAGCTGCGGGACAGTAGCCTAGAAGCAGGGTTGGGTTGTAACGGAATACATGTAACGGCGTTACGTAATCAGAATACAAAAATCAAGTAGGCTAACTGAATTCAGCTGGCGTTACATTTGAAAAACGAGTAATCTGATTACAGTTACTTTCGTAAACCTGAAGTGAATACATTTTGGATTACTTATTTGAATTATTGGTGGAAAAGTTTCCTCACAAAATGTAATATTCATTACCGGCAGAGCTGTGTGCACACTGCACAGCGCTGCAGCATGTCTGTGAGCGAGAGAGATGCAGTGTGTCTGTGAGGCCCCGCCCCCGCACGCAGATGAGAGAGGGATCTCTTTTAAAATATATTGAAAGTTAGAAACGGAGATGGTTAGATCGAATGTGCAAGATAACGTTTATGTAGCATTTCTTTATTGTCGAAATGATGACATTTCATAACGGGGTCAAATCAAAGTGAATGGCCTGCTGCTGCTGAATGCATGGGGCAAGTGACTGGAAAAAGTTTTAAAAGTTATAACATCGTTTCAGATAATAAATAATAATGATAATTCATTCTATTTAGGGGCGCCTTTCAAAGCACCCAAGGACACCTTACAATTCATAACATATTCTAAGGAAAGGTTTTAAAGCAGTACAAAGAATGCAGTCTGGGTGATGTTTGTATACGGGGTGCAGTCCACTGCAAAACGTTAACTAACCTCTGCAGAACGTTAGCTAAACTCTGCTAATATCCCCTTAATGACATGCTCCTTTGAACATTTTGCTAAGTTACTGTTATAAATGTGACGAATCACTCATGTGCAACCTTATGAAAAGCCATTTTAAATCGGTTTTGTTACCATATGATCAGCCGTTAAGTAACTTTAGCTAAACCACGTGCAGCTTTAGAGCTAAGCTAACTTGTTGTGAGCAGGTCTTTTAGCGAATACATTTTTGACAGAAAGATATCTACAGATATATATAGATGTTTTCAAACTCACCATTCCACGTAAAGTTATTTTCAAAATTCGGTCGGACCACCAGACGCAGCAGCAATAATTAGCGGGCTCCTCGGTCTTCACCTCTGACTGCGTGCAGTGCAGCTGCAGCACTAATGCTCAATGTGTGTGTGGAACCCCCTCCCCTCTCTTGCAGAAACGTAACACACTGAGTTATCTCTGCTTAATAGGATTATTGCAATGCACATTTCAGCTAAATAGTGCAAACAACTAATTTGCTTTAGTAATGACACTGTTTTTACAAAGTCTTTTTAGATGCGACTTTAGAGTAGAGGGGAATTATTGAAACGGGATTTGTACAGTGTTCCGCGGCATCCGCAGCTGCGAAAATGTGGGGCAGGGCCGTAAAGTGGGGGGGCCAATGGCCCCCCCGCTTCCGGCGCCCTTGCTCATGGCGTCAGCCATCCTGGTCATACGACTGGGACGCTTACACATGAGGGAGTTTCAGCGCTGGGTGGCTGCCCTAAAGAGTGATGGTTACTGTGAAATGCGTAATGGCACTGCGCCACTGGCTGCACCCGACTTTTCTAAGTACGAGGTGTGCCTATGGGTGCTGTCCTTTCACGGAAAGTGGTCACCACGGACGCATGTCTGACAGGTTGGGGAGGTATTTATGAAGGTCGCCCGGTGAGGGGTCTCTGGAGCAGAGACCTCCAGCGGGCACACATAAATTACCTGGTGTTTCTCACCCTAAAACGCTTTCTGCCTTTCCTCAGGGGACATCACGTCCTCGTGAGGACAGACAATACGACCACAATATCGTATATTAACCGCCAAGGGGGTTTGCGTTCTCTCCAGTTACACACACTGGCGCGCAAACTTATCCTATGGAGCGGTAGACGTCTCCTCTCTCTGAGAGCGACGCACGTACCGGGAGTGAGGAACCTCGGGGCAGATCTACTGTCCAGAGGTATACCACTTTATGCAGACTGGACTCTACATCCAAGGATTGTGAGCCAGCTGTGGGTGCGTTACGGCAGAGCCGCGGTGGATCTGTTCGCATCGAAAGACAACGCTCAGTGTCAGCTGTTCTTTTCGATGCGCGTCTAAATGCACCGTTAGGCGTGGATGCACTCGCGCACAATTGGCCCCCGGGCCTTCTGTACGCGTTCCCACCCCTGGCTCTGATACCCCCAACTCTGGCCAGAGTGAGAGAGCAACGCCACACACTTATCCTGATAGCTCCGAACTGGCCAGTACTGGCTAGCGGAGATATATCAGCTGCTGTGCGGGCAGCCATGGCAGCTCCCACTACGCAGGGACATACTGTCCCAAGCGGGGGGGGCGATCTTTCACCCACACCCAGAGCGCTTGGCTCTATGGGCCTGGCCCGTGAGTGGTACAATCTAAATACAGTGTGACATGACGCTGACCCTGGCAGCTGCCAAGCGAGCCAGTGGCACTCATGCACTATCTGTACGGTTTTCATGCACTCAGTTTTGCCCCAGGGCAAACAGAGTGTGGTTGAAGCCTAACCCTGCCTTTATCTTAAGGCGGTCGGTTCGGGTACCACATTTGACATTAAGGCATCCTCCCCGCCACTGTATCCCTCCGGGGAACAGCGGCCGGATTTGCCGAGTCCAGCCCGTGCTTCACGCACGTACAGGGACAGATCAAGGGTGCTTCGTCATAATGACCAACCCCTTGTGTCTGGGGCTAACCCTTATAAGGGCAAACCTGTTACTAAACAACGGCTCTCCCACTGGTCTGTGGAAGCAATTGCTTTGGGGCCCATACGAGTCAGAGTTCGCAGGCATCCTCGGGTCCGCGAGCTCTTTCGACTCAGGGTCGGGCTGCATCCTGGACTCTGTCCAGGATGTCTCCCATCAAAGACATTGGTGCAGCGGCGAGCTGGTCCTCGCCGTTCACTTTTGTCTGCCTCCTAACAGGCTGGACGTTCTGCTCCCAGTGTGACTCAAGCAGTGCTGGGCACCTGGTTGAGTCAGAGCTCTACCTGTTAAGTTCTGGTTGGTTTGGTGATTTTCGAGATAAGCTCGTCTGGCAATACGGGAGCTACAATTTCCCATAGTGAGACATCGAACGGAGTGTTATGAATGAGAACTATAGGTTACTTACGTAACCCTAGTTCTCAGAGTAACATGAAGTGAGATGTCTCACCAGACGGCCCTCCTTGCTATGGTGAAGCGAGAAGAGGTGCTTATTTTGAATGGCGCATGCGTTGTGGCGCAAGCTACTTATAGGGGGTGATTTCCCCGATGCTGACGTCAAAGATCACCAGCCAATCAGGATTGGCGTAATGAGATTGATGCTTCTGTTTGCTCCGCGATGAGGCGCATCCCATAGTGAGACATCTCACTTCATGTTACTCTGAGAACTGGGGTTACGTAAGTAACCTATAGTTTTTAAGTTGATTACTCCAAAATTTCCAACTTGTTTTACCATAGGATTTAAATGTAATCTTAAGTTGTGTATACTTAATTACCAAATGTTGAACATGGACAGATGATTTTAAGTTGACAGCCATTTGTCAATTAAGTTGCTCCAAATAATATTGTATTCAATAGGGTTTTTCTCTTAGCTTATTCATATGTTTGCCTTTAAAGAAAGAAATTAATTGATTCCACAACAAAAATATTAGGCAATTCACTTTTTATTTTTGAACTGCAGTTGTTTATTTCAACACATGATGTTTCAATCGGGAGAGTTTGCATTTCAAGTTGAATTTGAATGACAAAAGATGACACTCACCTTAAAATGTCCTTTGTATATTTCTATTTGTCTTAACTGTGGGAACTTGTCCAGGCATCTTAAGTGGGAGTGGACTTGAAATCCTTAACTCAAGGGGTAGAACAATTAAGTTATCAAGCCAATTGCATTACAATACCTCAACTTGAATTTAGGTTGAAGTCAATTAACGCAGAAATCAGAGTTCAAATGAGACAATATTAAGTTGATGTAATTACCAACATTATTGCGTCAACACAACTTATAAATTAATGTTGCAACTTAAACTGTTTATCTAAATCAATTAACTCACATTTTTTATCTTGCAACCAGTGCATTTAATTAAGTGGAGGTGAAAGGTCGCTTGAATTGGGTTTTGAGATGTACAGATCACTCATTTTGAAATATTAAACTTAGTTTTCTTTTCTTCAATTTTTCATCCTCGTGTAAAATGCTATCACGAAACACACATTTGGTTGTTTATAGCATAAAGAACATCTGAGTTAATGTGAGGTAGGGAAATAATCATTTGAGTATGTGCATATAATATGTAATTTACAACAGCTGTAAGATGCTTGAAAAGTGCTTGAATTTGATTTTGGAAAAGGTGTAAGAACCCTCGTATGCCTTTGCCTGAAGACGGTGACGAACTTCTCATGGTGTGCACACCTAGACCGGACTTAAAAGATGTTCCTCTGACCAACGCTGACCTCATTTTGTATGTTGATGGGTCTGCCTCTCGCGACCAAGGGGGCACTAATCGGGTGGGGTTTTTCCTGTTGTTTCAGATTCTGCTGTACTCCGTTCCGGACCAATCCCATGTCACCTCTCAGCACAAGCAGCAGAGCTCATCGCACTAACTGAAGCCTGCACGTTTGCAGAAGGCAAAACCGTGACTATTTACACTGACTCACGCTATGTTTTTGGGGTAGTACACGATTTTGTGGCTATTTGGAAGTGTAGACAATTTCTGCAAGCAGTACAGACCCAGTTTTCCTAAGAAATTGGGTCCGCTAATTTATCTGCTGACTCAGCAGCAAAGGCAGCTGCTCTGATTCCTCCCGCACCTCACGCACAATCATTTGTTAAAATCCCTGTCTCCTCCTTCACTGACAAAATGTCGTCACTGACTTCCATGCAGCAGCTAGCTACACCAGTTGAGAAAGCTCAGTGGAAGGCTGTTGGGGCTGCTTTTGACCCAACCTCCAGCATCTGGGTTGGTCCAAACTCCAATCCATGTCTCCCAAGACATTTCTTCCCTCATTTTGCTAAGTTGACACATGGGTTAGACCATGTGTCAAAAGGGGGGATGTTAGAAGCTATACATCAGGAGTGGTTCACAAGGGGGTTCACAGTAACAGCTCAAAAGCATGAAGCATGCCTAATTTGCATTATGAAAATTCTGGTAGACCAGTAAAGGTTACAGGACCCGGAGCACATCCACCTCCCACCAGGCCCTTTGAGCACCTAATGCTGGACTTCATTGAGGGTAAGAAGCACTGTCTGGTGGTGGTTGACATGTGGTCCAAATGGGTTGAAGCTTTCCCAGTAAAAGCACAGACAGCAAATGCTATGGCAAAGGCACTACTGAGGGAAATCATTACTAGATGGGGACTACCAGACAAAATTTCTAGCGACAACGGTTCACATTTTGCTAATGAGACCATTACGCAGATAGGAGAATATATGGGCATAGACATCATAAAGCATTGTGCTTATCATCCACAGAGTGGGGGTGGGGTGGAAAGAGAGAACGGCACAATCAAAAACAAACTAGCAAAATGTTGTGCAGACACAGGTCTGTCATGGACACAAGCTCTGTCCATTGTGCTGATGTACATGCGGATGTGGGAACGAACACGGAGCCAACTCAGCCATTTGAAATCCTTTTTGGGGCTCCTCCACAGATTGGACTCAAGGCTCCAGGATGTCCTCTTCCCTCCACAACTTTGTGTGAGGATGCTATGTTGCTATGTTGTATGTTAACCTGTCATCCACTTTAGCGACTGCCACTGGTCCACTTAACCATCTCCAACCCGGCGACTTCGTACGATTGGAAATCCAATCGTTGGCCCCTACCTGCTTCTGGTCAACCAGACAGCGGTCAAGGTCGCCGAGAGAGAGCTACGTGGGTCCACGCCAGCCACTGCAAGGTCGTAGTCACAGGAAAGGAGAAACGGTAGAAGCAGAAGACAACAAGTGACGTGTCCTAGTCACCAACGGAAGACGACAACAAGTGACGTGTCCTAGTCACCAACGGAAGACGACAACAAGTGACGTGTCCTAGTCACCAACGGAAGACGACAACAAGTGATGTGTCCTAGTCACCAACAGAAGACGACAACAAGTGATGTGTCCTAGTCACCAACGGAAGACGACAACAAGTGACGTGTCCTAGTCACCAACGGAAGACGACAACAAGTGATGTGTCCTAGTCACCAACAGAAGACGACAACAAGTGATGTGTCCTAGTCACCAACAGAAGAAGAAGACGACAACAAGTGACGTGTCCTAGTCACCACCAGCACCACACTACATACACCAAAACACACTACACCCAAGGTGTCACGAGCGAGTGCCAGCTGAGCGGTTCAATATGCCTCTGGTTCCTCGTTTGTGTTACCGGTGTGCGGAGTCTGACTGTCCGTGTCACAAAATCGACCGAAGGAATACACACACACACCCCATGGAGCATTCCCACCTTGTGACGACGGCTCGCCTGGGAAAACGACGACGCAACCGTGAGCAATGTGGATACTACTGGAGAGCCTGGACAATCATAGAATGGTTCCTCTGCATACTTGCCATGATAGTTGTGTTAGGACTAGTCCTATAGTTTATGTATCCATGGTCAGCACACAGCATGTCAGCCAAAATCGAGGTATCTAAGAGGTACATGGGGAGAGCAGGGCGAACCACATGGGCAGAGGGGCTGGTCAAGACAGGGATTGGTAACATTACTCTAAGGGATGGGGAAGATAGCACAGTGCAGTTACGGTGTTTACAATATCTCATATTGCATATTCAGTGTCCCTGGAAGAATCCTTTCTAACGTAGCATTCCCTGATGTTAACCATATTTCCCTCCAACTGGCCTGGCCCAGTGATGCTGGGTTTAGCTCGCCACAAGATTATGTTTGGTTGTGCGGCGACAAGCTCTATCAAATGCTGGCTCCCCTCTGGATAGGTACATGCACTCTAGTGGATTTGAATCCAGCAGTCACTGTCCTCACGTCCTTAATGCACACGACACATCATTACCCAGTTCCAACACCACGACCACCACAAGGTAAAAAGAGATCTGACGTCCGCTGGAGCTAAATTCTTTGGCGGCCTGTTCCCATGGTGGGGTACAGTAAACAATGCTCATAACATAGATACCTTACATGTTCGACGAGAGAACCTCACTTACGAGACGACGCAAGGCTTCCAGGTATTGCCCCCATTCATAATAGCCTCTAGGAATATGCTCATGCAGCACCAATTTGTTCTTGACCTTTTGTTCGCCTCAAAGGGTGGCCTGTGTCATGTGATCGGTGACTCCTGTTGCACTTACATTCCCGACGCCACCAAGAACATCACTGACACCGTGCTGCATCTTAACAACTTGTTAGCCGACATGAAAGCGGATGACATATCCAACGCAGGCGGCTGGGACTGGTGGTCCTGGCTTACATCGGGGGGTGGCAAGGATGGCTGGCTAGGATAGTTACAACCCTGGCGATCATTTTCGGCCTATTAATCAGTTGTACCTGTTTGATTATCCCAATACTGAAGAAGTGCGTTTCCAGCATGGTATCCTCAGCGTTCGTTCAGTATGCTGCTATTCCATTACAGGACAATCCTACTTTGCGCCACAGCTACGAGAATCATATACCTTGTACATTCCACCGTACCCCTGTTTGTGAGCAAGAATCAGAAGAGTCTGATTCCGACACTACAATATAATCAATATAATCATGTGAATCGTGTGTACTCTCCTCTTATGCTTACATTATATTGGAGTCTGTCCTCCACAAAAACAACCAGTTTTCTATGATATATTTGTGATGTGTTTACTTAAACCAGTGATGGAGTGTATTCATTGATGTGTTATATCCAGGGCTGCACATAACTGGTGTGCAGGTGCGCATGCGCACCTCCGCCAAAAAAAGAGCACCGGGTCATTTGAAAAAAGGCGCATTTGCGTACCAACATTGAGAGAGGGAGAAGAGAGAGAAGAGAGAAGAGAGAAGAGAGAAGAGAAAAGATAGAAGAGAGGAGAGAGAGAAGACATTTCCATATGAACTCAGGGCCGGCCCGTAGCTCTGGCGTTATAGATGTTCGCCTAGGGCGCCAGATCTGTGGAGGCTCTGCGCTGACAGTTCTGGAAGGGAAAAAAACATTTTTGACCGTTGGGGCTCATCCTAATTTTCGGTCTTGATTTAACAACATTCATAATTAAGTAAATGTAACACCCTTTTCACCCCGGTTACACGTTTCATTTTCCCTGTACAATGGGCGCTGTAAGTGATGAAAATGGGGGATGTTGGCTTATCTGGCACCCACAGCTCACAGCCAAAATGCGAGGGAGAGAGGGAAGGTGCACCGGTTCCGGCGCAGTTGTTATTAGAATCTGGTGCTAGCTGCTCTAACGGATATAAGAAGAATATGTTTCTACAATGATGTGGAGGGAGAGTCCTCTCCAGTCAGACTGAGAGGCTGATAACTACAGCTCAGTGAGGTAAAGGACTCTGAGTGTTTAGATAGTTCACTTTAGTCTAAGTTATCTCAGTGGGTCTCAAACGTTTTGATCACAATTTATGTAAACACATATTTCCAAGGCACTCCTTTATAATTATTGGGATAAACAGGTTTGAAATCATTCCAATGCATACTATAGGACAGTAACCAAAAATATTCTTTAAAACTGGAGAGATAAAAAAAAATGCATAAATAAATAAATGTTAAGGTAAAATAAGATATGAACAACAAAAATAAAATAAGTTACATTCATTTGTTATTGGCTATGGTAGGTTATTGGTTATGTTCACATACTTATTTGATTACATCCACTTGTCTAAGATGACAACAGAGACTTTCGACCCAAAACCAGCTGTTGACTTGTGGATGCAAACAGCTAATCGCAGACTCAACCAGAGAGAAAGTAGTAGGCCTACATCATCAGCTACCATGTCTGACAGAGAGGAAGACAGTGAGGAGAACAGTCAGGAGGGTATGACAGCTTGTAGGATTACTGGTCGTGCTAATGTTGTCTTGTGTTCACCTCTGCATGTGTGTTCTGTGTTCACCTCTGCATGTGTGTTCAGCGCGTGTGTCTGGCAAATAAAGACCCCCTCAAAAGTTACGGTTTATTTCATTTTAAGGATGAGCACTAGTGCTGGGGGGAAACGATTATTTTGAAAACGATTAATCGGGCAATTATTTGATCGATTAGTCGACTAATCTAACGATTATTTTTCTGTTGTTCAATTCATAAAAAACGTAATGTAAAAAAAACGTAATGTAAAAAAATTTTTTTCACGATACTGTGTCTCAGGGGATCTTAATATTTAAGAACCTATTAATGTGTTATACCAGATTAACGGAAATAATCTCAGCTAATTGACGATACAAACCATGTTTACCAAAACAAAACACAAGTCTCATAAGAAGCATCTAAATGACCCCTGAGCGAAAAATGCTAACGGACATTGGCACAGAACTCAAGATAAAAGTACCCTTATTACTTATCGTAGCTGCACATACAATATATCCGATTAAAGCTGAGACTCCACAGATTATGTAGGTACAGGGGCGGATCTAGACAAATATTCATGGGGTGGCAAGAGGGTGGCAGGAGATTTTGAGGGGTGGCATCCCCTGACAGAAGTATATGCTGATTTAAATCGCAATCATATCAATCAATTAGGGGTGTAACGGTACCCGTACTGAAATTATTCGGTACGGGCCCTTCGGTTCGGTACCGAACGAATATAGCGTTAAATGTAAAAAATTGAGAACATGAACAACTTTCTGCAAGTAATCTCAGGTATATATCATAGAGAGACCAAGTCATTTCATTGGACGAGAGGCATACTATGAGAGCTGGTCACAGGGATGCGTTCAAATGTAGTCAGTAATTTGAGGAACTGTCGAAATGGCGAACACAGATAAAGTTGAGCTCGAAAATCCTCCAGCATCATTGAAGTCTCCGGTTTTGGAACATTTTGGTTTCGCAGTTACGTACAAGGATGACGGACAAAGACAGGTGGACTGAACCAAAGCTGTTTGTCGGCATTGTTCAACTAACATTGGTTACGCGGCTGGCAATACATCACACTCATTTGAAAAGGCATCACCCGAATGTGAATATCACCGGTACCAAAAGAAAAAAGACTGAAGTGCAAACCCAACTCCCACTAGCATGTAAGCCTCCACCACTCGCAGAAAGTTCAGACTGAGCCAAAGCTATTACAAACACCAAGTATCCTTATGTTGCCATGTTAGCAAAGCACTACCTGGCTGTATCTGCTGCCACTGTCCCTAGCGAGAGGGTGTTCTCCACAGCAGGAGACATGGTTAGTGCCAGCAGATCTGCCATTTCAGCAAGCAATGTGGACAAGTTCATCTTTCTTTAAACAACATGAAAATACAATGACAAGCAAGTCCTAATGTCAAGCTGGCTGCTTAGGTGCTAGTACAGTTCAAATACAGATTATTTCAGTTCATCGAAATGCTGCACCTTAATGTTTATTTTACTATATGTTGTATTTATTTGAATACATTAGTCACAGTTTAATAATAATTTCAAAAAAATATTTAATGTTTTGTGATAATTTTTTCTGCTGTACCGAAAACGTAACGAACCGAACCGAACCGTGACCTAAAAACCGAGGTACGTACCGAACCGAAATGTTTGTGAACCGTTACACCCCTACAATCAATGTTAACTTGGAAAGCCACAATATTAATATTTTAACTCAATCACATAGGTGATATTATTGTGGCACATCAGTAAAGCCTTATAAGGTGGCAGACGTAATTTAATGAATTTTAACTGAACAATAACTGAATGAGTTTGTCTCACTCTTAGACCAGCAGGGGTACCAAATCTATGCAGACTGCTGCAATAAGTACATTAATTAACTGTCTCATCAATGTTTGTCTGAATGAATATGATACTATTAACAATCATATTATTCCTATCAGCTGTCAATCACTGTTAATAAATAATAATAATAATAATAGATTTAATTTGTTAGTGTTTTTACAGGTGCTCAAAGACGCTTTACAGATATAGTGAAGAACTGTTATGATTCACATATTCATTTATTATTGAATAAACTATATTTTTTGGAGGAGTTAATGATGAATGTTCATCAAGATGCTTGCTCGCCCTCCTTCAAATTTGAAAACAAGTAATTATATCATTATTGATATACAGTTACAACCTTGACTTTACATCCGAAAGAACAAACATTAAAGAAGTGACTAACTGCATCAGTTAGGGTTAAAAAACGTGTATTCAGCTAAAACATATACATCGCTGCAGTTATTATCCAGTGGAAGGTCCTTAGTTAAATCAAAGTGGTTACTTTCTGTTGGCTGGGCAGTGTAGTTTTACACACCGTCTTATTTTACTTTCTCAGGACTTAAAACTGTTTTTTGGGGGCAGACCCCCTCAAAGAAAAAAATATATACACGCATACAAGGTCATCATCTTAACAGTTTGTTATTCTCATCGAGTCATCCCTGAGCAGAGCATCAAGTTGACATGTCTATCACAGCTGAATGCGGCGATTACTATTTTGTTCAGCAAAACGCCTCACAAACTTATTAAGATCAACAGCCGTAGTGCGTTTTGATTCAATGCTGAGTACAGCCAAACTGACAGTCTCTTCTCTGTCATTGTAGACCGCAACTACCTCATTCCTTCAGTGCTTGGGTCCGAATGCTTCTCGTTTTGCGCCGTCCCCCCGTTCAAGTGAATTCACCACCAATCATATTTCCACTCTTGCGCCAGGACCGGGGAGGGGTTACATGACGTGCATCTTGTGCTGCATTCACTTGCACTCGGACATTAGAGACTTTGTCCGATGAGCCACAACTTTTCTTTCAAAACAAAGATGCCAACTGGGGTGGCAGCTGGGGTGGCAAGGCTATTGTTTAGGGTGGCAGTTGCCACCCCATACCACCCCGGTAGATCCGCCCCTGTGTAGGTATATAGTATCATCACTGAGTGATCCGGACTCGCGACAGGGGAAGCAAATACAGTCATCACAACACGTACCTTCACAGAGCTTCTAGGGAGATCGTCTCACCACCGTAGCTGTCAATCTGATCAAAAGACGTGTTCAATGGCATTAAAATGAGAAAAAACGCGGCTGAATCGGTTAATCCATAGGTTTTTAACGTCTATGTATAACAAAATGATTGAATTTATAATCCATAATTCCATTTTATGTAAAAAATCGGAGAGCAAATGCTAGCTGCTAATGGTAGCCACCACAGCTAGCTGCTGCTTCTGCTAGGCTATGCAGCAGTCTCAGTGAGATATAAATATATAAATATATTTGCGTTTTGGACTAACTTTAAAATATTCCCATGCTTTTGAAGACCTAGGGCGAGATGTTTTCGTTTGGGGGCTTCGTGCGCAATCCTGTGAGGAGGAGGTGGTAGCCGTTTCAGTCTCCATTGTGTTTGAAGTGCGATTGCGAACTGCTTGTTGCTTTGGGTGACCCACGTGTGTGTAGCGACGCGTCGACGCGGAAATATGTCGTCGACGATATTTTGAAGTCGACGCGTCGCTACAGCACTAATGAGCACCAAGCAACATCTCAAGGTGCTCCTTTGAGAACCAGGGCAAATGAGTTATGTGCACCCCTGGTTATATCAGTCTATCCTGTCATTTGTTTTTTTTATTGATCAAGTATGATCAAAAGGGGAGAATGTAGTGGAAATATTTACTATATCCTTATATGTTCAAAGTAACAAAATGCTTCTCATTTGGTTAGATGTGCTGTTTGCCTCTATCTACTCTACTTCAAGGCCACAGCTGCTATTATGAATGGACTCACACATAGTCACACGAGAACTTGCCTTTCCTGAGATCTACAGCTCAAGGACATGTGTCTAATAACAATGTGACCATGTGAAGACAGATTTCTTACCTTCCCACCATTTCTTGTATATAAGCCTTGCTACCATATTGAACTGCGCACACTCGCGCAGACTATTTTATACTCTGTGAGACCTGTGTCTATATTTTATTGTATCTAATGTTTGTTTGAAGCTTCAAATAAACATCACCAGAAAGACAACTCTGTCTGATTCACCATGTATTTGTTTTGATCACTCTGACTTGTACTCTACAGTATTGGGGTTTTTAGATTTCCATAACAAAATGCAGTTAATTTACCATTTACCATCATCTGACCTTTTGCCAGATTGAAAAAATGTTTGATGATTTGATTAAATCAATTTGGCCACCCACAGCCAGAAGAATGGGGAATAAGGAAGTAAACTCGTGCAAACACATTTACATACAAGGATGTAAGCCACACACACAAAATATATATGTATAAGGTATATATTCTAAAATGTTTTATATTTATTATATATATTTATTATATATATATTCTTTCAACCTTTCTATCCCTAGCTACTCATGTTCCTTCTCCCTGATGTTGCCGCTGCTTGGGATGGCTATGTCTTTCACGACGGCCTACTGCTGTTTGTCAACCACAACAATATGTTTATTTTATCTTTGACCGTGTATTGTTGTTGAAAATGTGAAAAATCTGTGAAAATTAGGATTAATATCATTTGACCTCCAAGGAGCGACAGGGCTCCATAGCTGAGATTGGTGCATTGGCATCTTGGCATCATCTTGGCCCCCAACCTCATTTTCCTTGTTCACGTAAACCAGATAATGAAAACGACCTATTTTTAAAGAACATCGCCTGTATCCCTTCTTTTTTTCCTTCACCGGTGCTGGAACTTTGATCCATTCATCCATTACATTTCAAACTTGATTACTGCAACAGCATTCGTTATGGTTCACCTGCCTACATTCTGATAAAACTTCAACATGCTGAAAACTCTGCTCCACCTCCACTCATCCCTCCAACCACATCACCTTTATCCTTTTGCTAAGCAAAATAATGACCGTTGCCGAGAAGGATCAATCAAGAGAACGAAAGACAGAGCTTTGGACGTCAGATATGTCAACAGAAAAAGACAGACAGGCGGTAAACACTAACATGAACACGGTATGGGTTGTTTAAGGACTTGTTAGTTGAAAACAAACTATAGGTTACTTACGTAACCCCAGTTCTCAGAGTAACATGAAGTGAGATGTCTCACTATGGGATGCGCCTCAACGCGTATGCAAACAGAAGCATCAATCTCATTACGCCAATCATGATTGGCTGGTGATCTTGACGTCTACGTCAGGGAATCCACCCACCCTTTAAGTAGCTTGCGCTACGTCGCAGCGTCATTCAAAATAAGCACCTCTTCTCGCTTCGCCTTAGCAAGAAGGGCCGTCTGGTGAGACATCTCACTTCATGTTACTCTGAGAACTGGGGTTACGTAAGTAACCTATAGTTCTCATTCATAACACTCCGTTCGACGTCTCACTAAGGGATATTGAAACTCCCGTATTGCTCGACATGCTTATCTCGAAAATCACCAAAACAACCAGAACTTAACAGGTAGAACCCTGTCTCAACACGGGGCCCAGCACTGCACGGGCCACACTTGGAGCAGAGACATCTAGCTTGTAAAAGCGGACAAAAGTGAGCGGTGAGGACCAGCTCGCTGCTGCACAAATGTCTTGGATGGAAACACCCTTGAACAAAGCCCAGGATGTAGCCAGTCCACGAGTAGAATGAGCACGCAGGCCCGTTGGTGCCTGCAAACCCTGACTTGTATAAGCCAGAGCAATCGCTTCCACAATCCAGTGGGAGAGCCGTTGCCTGGTAACAGGCTTGTCCTTATGAGGGTTAGCCCAGGATACAAAGAGTTGGTCATTGCATCGAAACTCTTTTGACCTGTCCATATAGGTGCGTAAAGCACGGACTGGGCACAGCAAATTCGGCCGCTGTTCCTCAGAGGAACACAGTGGCGGAGGAAATGCCTCAATGTCAATGGGGGTACATGAGCCAACCACCTTAGGTACAAAGGCAGGGTTGGGCTTCAGCAACACTCTCGTTTGCCCCGGGGCAAACTGAGTGAATGAAGGATGTACAGAGAGCGCATGAATGTCACTGACTCGCTTGGCAGATGCCAGAGCCAGTAACAACACTGTCTTCAGTGACAGGTGTTTCATGTCAGCTTCTTCCAGGGGTTCAAATGGAGGTCGAGTGAGCCCATCTAAAACCACTGCCAAGTCCCATAAGGGCACCAGTGACCTGGAAACAGGGAGGAGCCTGCGAGCCCCTTTCATAAAAAGGCAGACCAAGGGATGTTGGCTAGCCGTCTTTCCCTCAAAGCCCACATGGCATGCAGCAATAGCAGCCAGGTACACTTTGATCGTAGAGAAAGCTCTGTGTTTATCAATCAGGTCCTGTAGAAATGATAGAATCACCCCGACAGGACATTGAAAAGAGATGTGTTCTTTTTTAAGGCACCACTCCTCAAACACCCTCCACTTACAGTCATAGAGGGACCTGGTGGAGGAAGCTCTTGCACTCTGAATAGTGTTTATCACCTTCTGAGGGAGCCCCACTGTATTCAGGTTATACCACTCACGGGCCAGGCCCATACTATTAGGATAGTGGTGGGCTGAAGATCGGAAGGTTGTGAGTTCAAATCCCGCCAGGAACACCACCACTAGTGTGCCCTTGAGTAAGGCACTTAGTCCTTAGTTACTCCAGGGAGAATGTCCCTGTGATTGGTAATTGTAAGTCGCTTTGGATAAAAGCGTCAGCTAAATGAAATGTAATGTAATAGTGCCAAGCACTCTGGGTGTGGGTGAAAAATCGTCCCCCCCGCCTGAGACAGTATGTCCCTGCGTAGCGGGAGCTGCCACGGCTGCCCGCACAGCAGCTGATATATCTCCGCCAGCCAGTACATTGCAGGCCAGTGTGGAGCTATTAGGATCAGTGTGTGGCGTTGTTCTCTCACTCTGGCCAGAGTTGGGGGTATCAGAGCCAGGGGTGGGAACGCGTACAGAAGGACCGGAAGCCAAACGTGCGCGAGCGCGTCCACGCCTAACGGTGCGTTTAAATCGCCCATTGAAAAGAACAGCTGACATTGAGCATTTTCTTTTGATGCGAACATATCCACCACGGCCCGGCCGTAACACACCCACAGCTGACTCACAATCCTTGGATGTAGAGTCCAGTCTGCATATAGTGGTGCACCTCTGGACAGCTGATCTGCCCCGAGGTTCATCACTCCTGGTACGTGCGTCGCTCTCAGAGAGAGGAGACGTCCGCAGCTCCATAAGATCAGTTTGCGTGCCAGCATGTGTAACTGGAGAGAACGCAAACCCCCTTGGCGGTTTATATACGATATTGTGGTCGTGTTGTCTGTCCTCACGAGGACATGATGTCCTCTGAGAAAAGGCAGAAAGCGTTTCAGAGTGAGGAACGCCGCTAAAAGCTCCAGATAATTTATGTGTGACCGTTGGAGGTCTCTGCTCCAGAGACCCCTCACAGGTCGACCAAAAGTCGGGTGCAGCCAGTGGCGCAGTGCCATTATGTATTTCATAGTGACCATCACTCTCCGTGCGCCATGACGCACGGGGTCCAGTCTGAGGGCAGCTACCCAGCGCTGAAACTCCCTCATGTGTAAGCGTCCCAATCTTACCACCAGGATGGCTGACGCCATGAGCCCCAGTAACCATGATCTGAAGAGAAAATATTTGCTTGGCTGGAAATGAGCGAGGCAAGCCCTGACAGCCCCTCACTCTCTCTGCTGACAGGCGGGCTGTAAAGTAGTGCTGTAGCGACACGTCGACGATGTCGACGCGTCGACTTCAAAATCTCGTCGACGACAGATTTCCTCGTCGACGCATCGCCACACACACGTGGGTCACCCAAAGCAACAAGCAGTTCGCAATCGCACTTCAAACACAATGGAGACTGAAATGGCTACCACCTCCTCCTCACAGGATTGCGCACGAAGCCCTGCAAAAAGCCCCCAAACAAAAACATCTCGCCCTAGGTCTTCAAAAGCATGGGAATACTTTAAATTTAGTCCAAAACGCAAAGGCTTTGTTATTTGCAGTCTTTGCCAAATGGAGTTGGCATACCACACTAGCTATGTTGGAGCATTTAAAGCAGAGGCACCCCCTTGTCTCTCGTGAAGGGAACAATGATAAGTAAGTACTAACTTTGGCTAAATTAATTCCACGTTTGTGTAGTGTGTTGTGCCAACCTGATCTCACCAGAATGCGTGACTCCACCACGACTCCTTAACACCGCATTGCGTGGTAGAGTCACGCATTCTGCTCCATTTACGTGTCGGCACCACGCGAAAAACCCCAATGTAAAGTGAATGAGGCTCTTTTGTCGTGGTGCACACACGCATTTCTACAATGTCCCGCAGTGAGCTTTTATTCGATAAAACATTTTTAAAATCTACTTTATAGCTTGTAGTAACTCACGGGAGGCTTCTTTTATTTTATTTGTATTCATAATAATTTTTATTTTTCGTCAGAATGTAAAAATTACATTAGTTACGAATTTTTGTTCTCAAAAAACAGTGCATTGTGTGTAATACAACTGTGATTTTTATTAAATTAGTTAGTTTTTAAGGAAGGCCAGAGCTTCAGCTGTGTCAAATAGATTGTTCCCTTTAGTTAACGTTATTTAAAAGATAATGATCATGTCCCCTTTATTGTATTACGAGCGTCCATTCCCATTGGATAACGGAGAATTTTACACCCGGAAGTAAGTATTCTCCTTACTGTCGATTGATTTTACAGTGATATCTGAACTACTCATCAACTCAAAAACACCAGATTATCCTTGTTAATTACACAACATTGATTGGTTTAAATTGTGTACAATGCTTTTGTATTTTTGCCCTTCGATTCGGAGAAACGAATATTTTTTCGGAGTTTTTGGATGGCAGAAGACACTACACTACCCAGAATCCTCAGCTATCGTTTGGGACTTCACCATGTGCTTAGCTTGACAAACCCCGTGATCAGTCCTCAAGCTCTGTGATTGGTTGACCTCCAACTGCATTCCATATGAAAAAACACGTTTCGTAAAAGATAAAATCATACTTTATTCAGCAGTGCTTGCTTTACTCTTTGAAAGTCATCACATGAATGCATTGTAATAAATGGTTTGGCTGCATTAAATATTACACATCTATCGTAGTTCTTTATTTATCTACAGAGATCGGAAACTATTCTTTTACCGTTCTGTTTTAATTTCACAATAAAGTTAGTAGTAATAATCTGTTTTGATATTATTGTTTTTTACTAGACCGCTGGGTCATGTTAAGACCATATTTTCTGTGTTGCAGTGGGGTTTTCCATCGCTTTTGTGTTACAAATATCAAAACAATAACAAAATATATCTGTCGTAAACTAAACCAGAAACAGCAGTATATTTTATTTTGTTAACACTGTAAACTTGACAGCTTTTTAACCCGCACCTCCTACTGGTTAAAGCACGTTATTACACGTTTGGAGTAATTGCAATGCAGGTAGATTATGTTGCTTTTTAATGACTGTTTAAAATGCCTTTTTCTTAATGTCTTTCATTTTTGTAAAGCACTTTTGAATGTGTTATATTTGATGAAAACATTTAAATATTAAGAGTACATACAAAATAGTGGGAAAGTAGAAGGTCAATGATATAAATATAGAATAGAAAATATCAAGAAGATACTGTAAGTGATATCTACAATAAAACAGTTTAGTGCCTGATAGGAGGATGTGCAAAACAGACAAACTAATAAGGCTTTATTTAAACATTAAATAATACTTTAGGCTAAGGTCTTCTTTTAAATAAGAAAAAAGCTTTGGGGGTATCTACAGATACATAAGCCTGACAAAGTACTTAACGTCTAATATATTGCATGGTTTGTTTTGGAACTTGACAATCAACTTTCCTGCAATGTTAACTATGTTGAAGCACTTATTTTAACCGATATTATACATATTTATTATACTCTTATAAGATGTATGTAGATAGTGTAGAGGAAACTTCTGTGTAGCATGCAGTGGAGTCACCGACTCAGGAAGGAGACACGGGAAGAGTCGGAGCTTTGATGTCAAACCACTGTGATTTATTTGGAGTTGGTACCAGAGTATTCACATCACAAATCCAAGAGTCAGAGGTTCTGACTCCACGGTAGAGTTGCCACGTCAATTCTGGAGAGCCTCTCTCTTGCCAGCCCATCTAACTGGTTTCGCAGAGAGTAAACAACATATTTGAGGAGATAGCCTAAACAGTGTGGGAACACAGAGCTACCTGCCTCGGACACTTATGACCTCGAAGATTTCACCTTGGAGTCCACAAATACAGAGAAGGAAGTGTCCCAGTGTACCCACAACACAGACCATCTGTGACCCAGTATTGACCGGTCACAGAATGGGAACAATAACATTGTTGGCTAAGCCGCCTGTGTCCTTAAAGAAGGTAAACAGACATCGAGGTTTGTCCTGTATGTTACTAATTGGCGTCTTATGATAATTATTTCCATAACAGTCCTCTCTTTTTATCATTTATGATAACCTAAAAACATTAGTCTAATAATAATTTGGTCAATAATTAACTCAATAGGCGTCTCCAGGTTCGAGTGTGGTCTCACCTTACATCAATTATATCACAAAGTGGAATAAGATTGAAACATTCAATCACAATGATTGATACAGCCAATCATAATAGGAAAAATCATCTCTCATCAGTGTTTGATCATCTTTTGTCAAAAGCATAATAATGAACACACATAAAACACAGGTGCACGATGGCTAAATATTTGTTTTAAACTAATATTTTTTTTATCATTTACCATTAGTTAATTTCATTCATCAAACTATGAAATCAAAACCAGCTTGCCGCTTTAAAGATTTACTTCAAGGCAATCACTAGTCAAAAGCATAATAAAACTCAGGATCGTAAGAGACCCTGCTAAAAGTTCACAGTTAGAGTATAGAATTCACACTGGTGATTTGATCAATCTGTGATCTGCAAAATTGCAGTGTCCTCAATGTTAGGATTATCTTAAGAGTCAGGCACTTAATTTTAGTAATATCAATACATTCAAAATCTGAAAAGGAAAAGTCAGACAGGTATTGTGTAGTGTAACAACCTGAAAAGGAAAAAAATCAACTTTAATCAGTTTTAATTCATTGGCCATTCATTGTAAGGGGGAACCCATGGTTCGGGTGCCACGGTAGAGACCCACGGGTCGGGAAGCTCGACGTCGTACATCATCACGGTGTCATCAATGGTGTCGTACCCCACCAGTGTCTGTGGGGCCTGGAGGGCGGTTTTGACAACCTTTTGCATGACTAGTTTAACAACAGTGACTAGGCACATTATCAGGATTAGTACAGCTAAGATAAACAGTGAAATGGTAATGGCAAGTTTACCCAATCCCGCTCCCCATGACCCAAATATTCCAGATAAATCCCCAAATGCAAACCCATGAGTTTCGTGCAATTTTTTTATTCCCCTAGCAGTATCATGAGCTATATCCATGACCTCAGGTGTAGCATCAGAGATGAAAGAACAACACTCAGAGCCAATCACCTTGCACGTGCCCCCCTGTGCTGCTAGCAGAAGATCCAGTGCCATGCGATTCTGTAATGCCACTGTTCTAACTTCCTGCAGTTCTTTGTGTTCAGCCAACATGGCTCTGTTGGATACATTGAGGTGGTTTTCCACTATTTTGGAGAGAGCTATGATTTCCTGCTGGGAAACATAAATGCCGTACCAGGGCAGGACAGCGCTAGCCAGCTGCTGACCTGTTGTGATGGTCCTACGATTTCTGTGTAGGGAGGGGAGTATTGCTGCAATCTCATCAGTCTCTACTTTACGGATCAAAGGGATTAGATAGGCTAGATAACAGGTGCCATCAAAAGTATCATAAGGCATGCAACTGTAGGCTCTGTCTCCACAGACCAAGTAAACTCTCTCTGGGAGGGGAGTTCTGGTTAGTTTGACCTTTATTACGGTGTTACAGTCGCTGTGGCCCACATCGTGAGAGGGTAGAAACCCTCCTCCGTTCTGAAAGCAGATAGACACATTCTTCCACTCATGCACCACAACTGGGGGAATATAAACTGAACAGTCACGTGTAGGGGACTTACCTAGGGGTAATGGCAGCGAGCAGTCATGTATTTTAACTTTAATTGAGTCCACTGTTCGGGACCCAAACCAGGGTACCACTGTTACTAAGGCTTCAACCAACAAAGATGGTGTGTGTGGTTGAGGTGAACATGTTGGTCCCGTATAGTTAATTGAACAATTAGTCTGGACTAGAGCTAATTGGAATCTGTATTCAAAAACTAGGTTTAAGTACTTCTTCACATATATAATTTTTAGGAGCATTACTCGCTTGAAACCGTCTGGTAGGTAATCCTTATTTATTGTGTCAACAATGAGCGAGATTAAGCCCTTGTACCTTAAAGGTTGCTTGGAGTCTATGGGGTAAGAAGGGATGTAACAATCATCGGTCTCATCGCTAATTCGGGATGCTATATCATTCCAGCTAACTAAACTGTAGTCAGGTTTTGTGAAAGGAATTGGGCTGAACATGGGAGAGTGCATGGACTCTGGCATATTTTGGCACAGCCAACAGTTGCTAACATTGCGTTCATGTGCATAATCTATCATTACATTTATTGCAGAATTAGAATGGGTTTTAGTTTGTTTAGGTGGAGTGATATGGGCACTCTTTAAAGAATCTACATCACTTCCTGGTGACTTAATTACAGCTGGACCTGGTTCCATATTTGAGCATCTAGTGACCCCTGTACTGGGATCTCTGTAATTGGGTGTCCATGTGGTACACATAGGATCATTCTTTAACTGTTCTTTAGTGAAACACCACATTTCTGGGGGTACATTTGCAATGGTGTTGAGTGTTATTCTTACCATCCGCTGCGAGACCTGGAACCGCTGGTACCCCGTCTCTGGATAGACGTTCCACGCCCATAAGCCTTTGCTTGAAAACACAGGAAACACAACAACACAGTCGTGTGAGTTACAGTGTGTAGTCGGACATTCAAAGGAAATATTCTGTAATCCTGTTTTAGGAATGTCAAGAGCAGGGAGAGGGAGTAGCCTTATCTCGGGGCCCACTTTCCTCTTTTTTCTCCCTCTTTTTCTAAATGTTTGTGTGATGGTGGGAAACAACCTGATTTTGTTGCTAGGCAATGGTGTGCCCGTTGATGTGGTTTGGCCTTCAGGGTCTGGGCCCTGGATAGCCAAACTGCCTGCGCCCTTGGATAAGAGCACCTTATATTCACCTTCTGAGGGGCGAGAGCCCTCGCCACCTGTCATCGGGATTGGTTCCGCCTCATCTGGCGGGGTTTCCTTGGCCAGGTATAGTAGACCCAGACCAAGGAGTATGAGGACATTCATCACACGCCAGCACCCTGACCCTCCCCTCTGATCGGCGGAGGAGACAGGCGGCATCGAGAAGCGTGGATCCACTCTGTCCTGCCTTGAACCTTTAGGGCTGTTCTGGTCACTATTAACACCTGGAAAGGACCTTTCCACCTGGGAGACAGAGCATCTTTTTCAAGAGACTTGATTAGCACATTATCACCAATCTCAAAAGGGTGGGTTGGCTCCTCTCCAGGTTGAGGGAGCCTGTCAGCCACCTGTCTGTGAAACTTTCTCAACATGTCGGTCAAATATTTTACATAGTTAGTCATGTAATCATCTGTCCATAACAGAGTAAGCTTATGGGGTGTCACTGGGGGACTGGACCCTGTGGACATTACCCTTCCCATCAATACTTCGTGGGGGCTAAGCCCTGTCGTAGCATTCGGTGTGTTTCTGATGGAACACAGGACTAGTGGTAGTGCATCTACCCATTTCAATCCTGTGGTCAACATTGTCTTGGTGAGTTTCTCCTTTATGGTCAAGTTCATTCTCTCAACCTGGCCTGAGCTCTGTGGGTGATAGGGAACGTGCAACTGCCATCTGAACCCTAACACTGTAGCTAGACTCTGGGTTATCTTAGAGACGAATGCTGGACCTCTGTCACTGTTAATCCCTGCTGGAACACCAAATCTAGGGAGAACATCTTTGAGAAGACACTTTACAACTGTTCTAGCGTCTTCTTTTCTGGTTGGGTAGGCCTCTACCCATTTGGAGAACTGGCACACTATTACCAAGAGATACTTGCAACCTTGGCATGGTGGCATGTGTGAGAAGTCGATTTGCATATTTACAAAGGGCCCCGACGGGGGTACCAAGTGTTCGTGTTGGACTGGGCCACTTTTCTTTCTTGTCTGCTGGCATGTCATGCATCTATCTACTAGGGCCTGTGTCGCTAGTGTGATGCCTGGGGCAAACCATTGTGATTGTATAATCCCATTCATCCCTCCTTTTCCTACATGTGTAGAGCCATGAGCAACATGTGCCAAAACATGGAGGAACGAGCGGGGGCAGACCATTCTGCCATCTGGGTGGAGCCACAAGCGGGACTCTGCGTCAAGTGTACAACTTCTGCGCAGCCATAAGTCTTTCTCCCTAGCATCAGCGCGGGCTTGCATGTCCGCGACATCATTAAAGGAAGGCAAACAAATGGGTTCTGCAGGTTGTGTGGAGGGACATTGGAGCACCATGGAGGAAGAGGAAATGGCCGCTTGTTTAGCCGCTGTGTCGGCTAACGCATTTCCGCGCGCAATAGGATCATCAGAATTTGTGTGAGCAGCACATTTAACTACTGCTAGCTGTGCAGGGAGCAAGATAGCGTCTAACAGTTGAGCCACTAACGCATGATGTTGAATAGGCTTACCAGCCGATGTTAAGAAACCGCGCATTTTCCACAGGACTCCAAAATCGTGGCATACCCCGAAAGCATACCTGGAGTCTGTGAAAATGGTCGCAACTTTATCTTTAGCCAAAATGCACGCTCTAAGTAGAGCATACAACTCTGCCGCCTGAGCCGACGTGCCATTGGGCAACGCTCGGCTTTCTAAGACTTCCCAGTCGTTCACAACAGCATAGCCAGCTAAGCGTAATGTGTCAGACGGTCTGCAGGCAGACCCGTCTGTGTACAGAATCATATCTGAATTTGGGATTGGAGTTTGCAACATATCAGTTCTGGGCGAAGAAGACAGATCAATGGTTGTGATGCAGTCATGTGTTAGATCAAAGTCTGGTATTGGGACCAGTGTGGCTGGGTTCAGAGGAGGGGAGCGCCTGAGAGTGATGTGCGGGCTTGAAAGAATGACCGCCTCATAACCAGAGCGCCTTGCTGCTGTCATATGCTGAGTAGCAGAGGTGTTCAGAATATGCAAAACTGCATGTGGGACATGTACTACACAGTCACTGGCCAGTACAATGGGCGAGGATTGTTTGATAACCATTGCAACTGCAGCCACTGCTCGCAGGCATGAAGGCATACCAAGTACCACAGGGGAAAGTCGAGACGAATAATACGCCACAGGCCGAAAATTAGAGCCATGCTTCTGTACCAAGATGCCCGTTGCAAAGCCCCCCCTTTCATGGACGTGTAGATGAAAAGGTTGATGGTAATCAGGGAGACCCAGGGCCGGAGCCGATGTGAGGGCCTGCTTTAGGTCCTGAAAAGCTGTGTGCATGTCCTCAGACCAGTGAACAATGTTCGGGGCGGCCTGCAGAGTGGCAGCACGCAGGACGGAGTCCATAGCAGCGTACTTGTATATCCAATGTCTGCAGTAGTTTGCCATACCCAAGAAGGAAAGCATCTCCTTCTTTGTGTGCGGTGGTGGCACTTTGTTCAAAAGGCAGACTCTCGCAGGTGAGAGGAGGCGGTGTCCATCTCTCAGAATGTGACCCAAATACGTGACCTCAGTCTGGCAGTATTGCAACTTGGCCAGGGATGCTCTGTGTCCGCATTCAGAAAGTCTTTTCATGAGCAGAATGGAGTCGATGCGACAGGCGTCTTTGTTAGGGGATGCTATCAACAGGTCATCAGCGTACTGAAGGAGGGTGCTACCCCCTGTAAGGACCAAAGTGTCCAGGTCTCTTTTAACAGCTGCGGCGTACACAGTGGGTGATTCAACAAACCCCTGCGGGAGGCGCGTGTATGTGATCTGTTTACCTTTGAAAGTGAACGCAAACAGATACTGGCTTTCTGGATGCAAAGGTATAGAGAAAAATGCTGAACAAAGATCAATGACTGTGTAGTATGTGCTGTCTGGAGGCAAAGAAGCAAGGATTGAATTGGTGTCAGGCACAATGGGTGCTGTGGGAATGACAATGGCATTAATAGCTTGCAAATCTTGGACAAAACGCCACTCATCAGGGCGATTGTGCTTTGGGATTGGCAAAATTGGTGTATTGCAGGGGCTGGAGGTGTAAACCAGGACCCCCTGAGCGAGTAGCGACTCTATTACCCCTGTAATGCCCAAAATGGCTTTTTGGGGTAAGTTGTACTGTCTGATCGCTGGCAATCTGGCATTGGCTTTAAGTGTCACTCTGTGAGGGGGTGCAGACTTTACAAACCCCACATGGTTCTTGTGTTTGGCCCATAAGGTGGCTGGGACCTCTGAGAAATCTGAAGGGGGGCCATACTCTGTGGGGAGGGGTGGTTGAAAGTGAGAAAATGTGCTTTGGGGGAGACACATGGGCTTAGGGAGACGTAGCATGTAATGTTCCTCCCCTAGGTTGATCAGATTAGGTGTGTGTGTGCGTGGCAGAGAAGCTGTTGCAACTTCTAGCCGGGCCTGGCAGTGGGCTGCCATGACCCCCACCTCCTCAGGACTACTGCCTGTAGTGACAGCTAGTGTGACGTGTGGGGCAGTTTCTACAACATAAAAGCCCTGTTGTAAGGGTGTGAGCCTAATAGGCAATGCGCACCCCTGTGGACCTATAAATAGAAACTGTTCACATTCCAACCGATCTGAGCTATTGCAATAACTCCTCACTGACAGTGCATACTCATTTGATGGGTTAAATGCAGCTGTGCAGTGACAATGTAACACAGGCCTCATAGATGACATCATAGAGGCGCATGCTGGGGAAATGCTAGCAATGTTTTGAATTCCCTCTGTGGAAAAAATGGAAAGCATTTGGAAATCTGGAAATGTCCAACAATAAATATTGTTTAGAGATGATTGTATGAATTGAACAGCCTGATATACTCTGCTGTCTGGTATTGTCAAATACAGCCCGTCTGGTGTGCAATGTATGGTTGCTTGTAGCTTACACAGTAGGTCTCTGCCCATCAGGTTAATTGGGCTGCCCTCTGAGATAATGAAAGAGTGTTGCACCCGTGATCCATCAACGGAAATATTAGTTCTCTCTGAAATAGGCTCTGCTATTGGAACGCCGGAAACGCCTACAGTGGTAACAAAACTGTTAGTTGCTTTACACACCTTCTCTTTTGTTCGTACAGCTGATAATGTTGCACCACTGTCAACCAAAATGTCAACAGTTGTGCCATTAACCTCAACCGGCATCATTGGATCCTCGCGGGGGTTAGTGGAAAGGCGAATAGTTGCTGCTTGAATGGGGATTTTTGTGTTATTGATCCTATTCCTCCATGGCCTCCCTATAGTTCATTATAGCCACCCTGTGCTGCTGCATACTGCCCCTGCTGGTCCTGCCTGTCATAGGGTGGAAAGTGGCTGCTGGACACAGGTGGGGGAGGCGGCAGTGTGGGCTGCAGGGTTGGGGGCAGAGCAGGCAAATTGTGTGTGTGCTGCTGTGCCCCCCACCTCTTAGGACATTTCCCTGCCCAGTGCTCAGTGCTGCCGCATACGTGGCAGTGCATTTGTTTTTTTTGGTTTCTGTTTTGCTGCTGCCTGTTCTTGTTTTGATAACCTTGTGACTGTCCTTGGTTCTGATACTGTGGTGTGCTGTTTTGTCCCTGAGTCTGCTGGTAGTTACTCTGACCTTGATAAGCCTGTGTGCTTCCCTGTTGCAGCACCTGGGCCGTTCGGGGAATCAGAAAAATCTGGCTTCTGTGTAGGGCCCGCATGGTGGCAATAGTAACTTTCCAGGTTTTCATCTGCCAATCGGGGGTGGCTAACATGTAAGCTTGAGCTGTCTCCGGGATAAGGTTATGCAATAAGCTCTGTACTGCAAACAAATCATTGATCTCTCTTTTAATGCCTGCATTGTTGTCCCACACCGTTATGAATCTCTGGATAAAGTCTGGCACTGTTTCTGTAGGGCTCTGGATGCAAGCCATCACTTGGGAAAAGTCAGTGTGAGTTTTAGCACAAGCTTTGATAGCCCTAGCTCCTTCAGTTTCTAGCCACTGAGTGAGGGACTGTGTTACAGGCCAATCTCCTGCGTTTGTGCACACTGGAAATTTAAACTCGTCTTTGCATGTTGGCCATTCGGCTTTGTATGTGAGGACGATCAGCTGTTTAACATCATGCACCAAACAGTTATAGACCATACACACATTAGTCAGCCATGACAGATATTCATCTGGGCTTTTAGTGGGGTTGGGCGCGTGTCTTGTGACATCGATAACCTCTGAGGGAGTCCATGGTTTAAATACCGGGACTTCTCCTATCAGGATTTTCGGGGCATTGTGTGTTTCACTGGCGGCTGCGGCTTGTTGTGCTTCCTGCGCTGTATTATGTACCTCTTGCTCTTGCGCAGCCTGTGACGCCTTTCTTGTGATCATTTTTCCCGAGTGCCGCTATCTCCTTAGCTGTGAATTGGCGTGGTGTGTGTGCTAAACTGAGCGGAGGAGGAGGAGGAGGAGGGGGGGGGGGGGGGGAGGAGGAGAAGAAGAAGAAGGGGGAGGGGGACTTTGCTCTGGAGATGTCCCTGTCTCTGCTGAAGACTGGCCACCTGAATAACCAGAAGCCTCACCTCCGCCCCTGTAATCTGCCATTTCCTGTAAACCTGCGTTTCGCTCTGTGTGTGCGTCATATATCTCTTGCTCCCTTTCCCTCTTCACTTCTATCTGTCTGATGTTAATGATAGCTGCAACTGCCTCCAACAAGTCTTTATCTGAGTTTCTGGCAATATGATTTATTTCTTTTGTCTCTGTGGTGGGGATTACTTTGGGGCAGAGAGTTACAGTGTGCTCCTTGATAATGTGTTAGTTGGACCCCTGCGTCTGTCAAGATGCTAATCACTTGGGACGGGAGGGGCTCTTTTCCTTGACGCCTAACCCAGTCAAACATTATAGCCTTAGCTACGGCCGCCACATCGTTGCCATGTCTCTCTTTTATTCTGGACATGATATCTGCTCTGACGTCAAAAGCGGTTTGTAAACTGAGTACGTGACAACCTGCAACACATTTGGAAACATTATCAAGCAGTCTTCTGAGTTCACTAGAGCCCCATTCACATCCACCTTCACTCTTTTTTCCCACAGACATCCACGCTTTCACGCTTTTTTTTCATGTACCCTTTGTCCCAAGCTGGGTTAGGATCATCATCTATAATCTGAGAAACCTGTCGCAGCACACTCATATCAAAAGTGCCTGTGCATGGCCAGTCAAACGGGATTCTCCCTCTCTGATTGTTCTGTTGTGAAAATTCGCACATCAATGCTGTGAAAGGCATCACATGATTCCAGCCTACAGCTCTGCCGACCATCCCAGACCGCATATTTGGGGAAAACATGTGTGTGTAGTTCTGTTTGTCTGTTGCGAATTTTGGTAGGTGTGATGTTTGTTTATCGTATGTTTGAGTTTTAGTTTTAACAACCGGCTCAGGTGTGGACAGATGATTACCCATGTTTGTGGTTAGTAGCTATATGAAGATCAACACTGCAATTTGGACAAACAAACATGAGCTCACTAATAAACACCAGGGCGACAGCAAAGCTCTTCAACTCAATATTAGTCCGGTTTTAAGAGAGATCTTAGAGGGGGTGAGGAATTATCTCCGGTGGACGTCTGCTCACGTCTACCCTTGTATACAAGTGATTTATCGGTGCTTGAAAGCCGTCCAAGAGCGATAACTAAGCTTATCCTCTTGCGACAACCACTAGGCTATCTGTTTCTAGTGGCGCTGTGCCCCCCCGATCGGAGCCCACAGACTTTTCCCCTGCCCTTTCTCCCCAAACAACAGCTCAGTTGACTGTAGTCCGTACGACCAGCCTATATCTACTCGCCATCGAGTTCACCTCAAGGTGAAACACAGTTTGCCTATGCTTGCTTGCCACTACACACCTCTGATCAATTAGCCTATAATTGTATGTATGCACTCCTGACCGCTACCTGCTCCAGAGAGCCGTAGCGCATCGGGTGATGCACGCACCTCGTGCTGGCCCGTCTAACCATGAGAAAAACGGTCCTAAACAATGAGTGCTTTTAGACCGTCCCGTTTGAAGGACGGCGGTGCCGTGAGTTAAAACCTAGACAAAAACTGTGATTTTCTTCCTCTCAGCCTGCACTGCTCCAGCCCCACACACACACGGTGAGGTTTTTACACACACACACACGCAAGGCTGCAGCTGGAGCCGTGTTTCTACAGAGAGGTGATAGCAGTAAATATCTCTGGCTGCTTATTTTCAACTGCTATGTTTGGCCACCAAGACCCTCAAAATCCGGCGATTTGTCCAGTACAAATCTTTTGCATTGCTTTCAATTCACACAGAAGCTCCACCTCACTGATGCCCTTTCTTTAAGGTCTCTTTAAACATGAGCTGTGCATGCTTGTATGGCACTTCCGTCCCAAATCAGCATACACAGAGGAAGTCAGCCAGGACTGAGTCCCCAGACACTGATTCCCTGGGTTTAACTATCCCCAAATGTTCATTAACCAAAAGGAAATGCAGCCGATCAGTTTCACAGGTAATTTTAGGATACCGTCAATCACAGAGTCTGGCAAGGCAATTCAAAATGTAAATTTGAAATCACACTTACCAGCTCTGACAATGTGTTGGTATCCTGCCGACAACGCCAATTTGTAGAGGAAACTTCTGTGTAGCATGCAGTGGAGTCACCGACTCAGGAAGGAGACACGGGAAGAGTCGGAGCTTTGATGTCAAACCACTGTGATTTATTTGGAGTTGGTACCAGAGTATTCACATCACAAATCCAAGAGTCAGAGGTTCTGACTCCACGGTAGAGTTGCCACGTCAATTCTGGAGAGCCTCTCTCTTGCCAGCCCATCTAACTGGTTTCGCAGAGAGTAAACAACATATTTGAGGAGATAGCCTAAACAGTGTGGGAACACAGAGCTACTTGCCTCGGACACTTATGACCTCGAAGATTTTACCTTGGAGTCCACAAATACAGAGAAGGAAGTGTCCCAGTGTACCCACAACACAGACCATCTGTATCCCAGTATTGACCGGTCACAGAATGGGAACAATAACATTGTTGGCTAAGCCGCCTGTGTCCTTAAAGAAGGTAAACAGACATCGAGGTTTGTCCTGTATGTTACTAATTGGCGTCTTATGATAATTATTTCCATAACAGATAGAATAATAAATGTGCAGAATATGACAGTTTATGGAGGTACACACATATTGATAGATGTCTTGTAATGCACTGTTGAGGAACCTGCTGTGACCCAAGTTTTGCATTCATTGCATAACTACACCGTAGTTGTGTCTATGATATGTCAATAAACCTTTGAAAATATTGACATCTTGAAAGGGATGTGCAAAATATCAATTATATACAGTCTTTAATTAGATTAGAGAATAACGAGTAATGAATATGCTTTATACGGATCTGCAGATAAATATTTAGTCTTCTCAAGCACCAACTATCAAATATCTCTCCTGATTGTTGGCACTTGACAATCACCTTCACTGAATTTTACTCAGGTGTAACTAAAGTCTGATTTAAGGGTTGTTTATATTTCACATCATTAATCCAAATCTGTAAAGTAACTAAAATAAATGTAGTGCAGTAAAAACACCACGTTAACCTTAAAGAAAGCCCTCAGTGTGAAGTAAAAACTTCTTTGCAGCAATGTTGAGCGCATCATCAAATGAGGGAAACTGGATTCGCCTGTCAATACACTGATATTTATTGAGAGCCTGAACGGCCGGAGAGTTCACAGCATATCACAGTTCTCATGTAAGATCCCAGCAAACTCTGAACTCCAAAAGCGCCAAGCACCCAACTATACAGACAAAGAGAGGAGGGCCCTAAAACACGCGGGTTTTCCTTTAATGCATGCCAGATGTCGAGACAAAGACTCGTTGCATTGTCAACCCACATGAGCCAAGCTTCTCCCCCACAAGACATCAGATGACCTCTTGACCTGTGTCTTCCTGAGAAGCTATGGATCACATTACAGGCAGGAATACACTTTAACCATTAAACAGATTCCCGAGGACAAATCACTAAACTCTATATACTTTAACAAGACCAAAATATTCCTTTACACTCAGGATTATAAAAGACCCCCATCACCCCAGCCACAAACTGTTCTGTCTGCTGCCGTCTGGCAGGCGGTACCGCAGCATCCGGACTAAAACCACCAGACTCAGGGACAGCTTCATCCCACAGGCCATAAGATTATTAAACACCTGATCTTTGAAACAACATCCATAACATTCATCTGGCTGCTACATAGAAATTATGTATCTAATATATCATATTCACAATGTAGTGACTGCTTTTTTGTCTTCTGTTTTCTTAGTTATGTTCTCTTTTATATGTGTGTGTTATGTGTTATGTGTAACGTTGCTGCCTTCTTGGCCAGGTCAGCATTGCAAATGAGATTGTATCTCAATGCTTCTATCTGGTTAAATAACTTTAACTAATAATAACTGACAAGTGATTGGAATCAAAAATATTCCAATAACTTGTATATAGACTCTTATTGCACTATTTCACTGTGTATCTGTTTTATTGTGTTGCACTGTTGGAGGAGCCTGCGACCTAAGAGGGGGGGGGGGGGGGGGGGGGGGGGGGGGATAGGACACGTTCGATTCCTGTTTATCAAGGTGCTTTTTGACGCTCCGTGTAAACTTCGCGTACAGCCACTCCAACATCCAATCACAGAGCTTGAGGACTGATCACGGGGTTTGTCAAGCTAAGCACATGGTGTAGTCCCAAACGATAGCTGAGGATTCTGGGTAGTGTAGTGTATTCTGCCCAGGGCCGTTTCTAGCTTTTTGGGGGCCCTATGCAAGATGCTGTTTGGGGGCCCTAGTTTTGACAGTTTTTTAACTACAATGGGGGGGATTCCGAAGCCTTTAAGATGATCTGTGGAGATGCATCAATCTGTTACACTTTAATAGGAAAACAGGCTAATTTCACGAAAACCAAGCATTTGAAAATTACAAAAAATGATATTAAAAAGGTAAACAACAAGGCTCCTCTATGTCAATAAATGCAAGAGATGCAGCATTTTCTCAACAATGTTTAATTTACATTTTTCATCTTCCTCAGACGTCACTTATTGGCTGTCAGCCCAACGATGATTTGGACTTTATTACCCCAAAAACCCAAGCCACAGCTTTGCTACCATTGCAGTTTAGTCGTGTTTATATCCTACATTGGATTTGTAAGCATATAATGCTTCACCGAACAACACAGGAGGGGGCTTGGGTGTCTACAAATAAAGATGGCTCATTTGAATTCTCCCCAAATATATTGAGGCTGAACCTGAACTTTGAATTCTCTGCTTCCATCATAATCTTGGCGATCTTGTTAAAATTGTGAATGCAGAATTAAAAATACTATGTAACTGGTTTGCAGTTAATACATTATCCCTTAATGTGGCCAAAACAAATTGTACGGATTTGCAATACAGAGATAGAAAAAGTTGGTGCATGTACATTTTTAGGACTGCTTGTTGACGAAAAACTCAATTGGAAGCACCATATAAATGATGTACAGACTAAACTGTCAAAAACAATAGGTATTTTGTATCATACTAAGAACATTCTTGAAGAAAATATACTCTTTATAACAGTCTATTTCTCCCTTAGAAACTAATATGGGGAAACACGTACTCAACAAATCTACAAAGAATAATAACATCCCAAAAAAAAGTATTACGAATAGTCTGTGGTGTTGGTAAATATGAACACACAACTCCCATATTTAAAAAAACTCAATCTATTCAAATGTGTTGAGATAGTACAGCTTAAAACGGTACTGATTATGCACAACATTTTCCATAAGAAAATTCCTAATAACATTCAAAAGCAGTTCCGAACCACAGCGTGAACATATGAATGTAAAAAAAGTCACTTGAAAATAAGTGTTCACAATGTTTATATGCAATTATGCATATATTATTATTATTATTATTATTATTAATTTGCCAAGTACATGTGTACCTATGTATATATTTATATATAGTATTTTAATTTCCAAAAAAAGATAGTTGAAACTGCTATTGACATGTGCAGAAAATGACCCTATATCTAGTTTTCGTATATATATATGCATTTATTGTTTTCCTGCCCTAACTTTTGTTTAATTTTTTCTCCTGTTTTCTTTATTTCTTTGTACTTCTTCATTTCTATACGTTTTTGACGAAATAATGCCGCTGTATTAGGATGATGCACGGGAGGGCTACTTTCCACAAGCTATGCTTCAGCCCTCCCACTTCTACTAATTTTGTTCATCTTTGTGTGTATGAATTAAACTTTTTTTGTTTTTCGGATGAATACAAAAAAATAATAAAATACTTTCAGCTTGGGGGCCCCCTAGTGCGGGGGCCCTATGCCCCCGCATAGTCCGCCTATAGGAAGAAACGGCCCTGCTTCTGCCATCCAAAAACTCCGAAAAAATATTCGTTTCTCCGAATCAAAGGGGAAAAATACAAAAGCATTGTACACATTTTAAACCAATCAATGTTGTGTAATTAACAAGGATAATTTGGTGTTTTTGAGTTGATGAGTAGTTTAGATATCACTGTAAAATCAATCGACAGTAAGGAGAATACTTACTTCCGGGTGTAAAATTCTTCGTTATCCAATGGGAATGGACGCTCGTAATACAATAAAGGGGACATGATCATTATCTTTTAAATAACGTTAACTAAAGGGAACAATCTATTTGACACAGCTGAAGCTCTGGCCTTCCTTAAAAACTAACTAATTTAATAAAAATCACAGTTGTATTACACACAATGCACTGTTTTTTTAAAACAAAAATTCGTAACTAATATCATTTTTACATTCTGACGAAAAATAAAAATTATTATGAATACAAATAAAATAAAAGAAGCCTCCCGTGAGTTACTACAAGCTATATAGTAGATTTAAAAAACGTTTTATAGAATAAAAGCTCACTGTGGGACGTTGTAGAAATGCGTGTGTGCACTAGTGCTGGGGGGAAACGATTATTTTGAAAACGATTAATCGGGCGATTATTTGATCGATTAGTCGACTAATCTAACGATTATTTTTCTGTTGTTCAATTAATAAAAAACGTAATGTAAAAAAAACGTAATGTAAAAAAAAAATGTTTCACGATACTGTGTCTCAGGGGATCTTAATATTTAAGAACCTATTAATGTGTTATACCAGATTAACGGAAATAATCTCAGCTAACTGACGATACAAACCATGTTTACCAAAACAAAACACAAGTCTCATAAGAAGCATCTAAATGACCCCTGAGCGAAAAATGCTAACGGACATTGGCACAGAACTCAAGATAAAAGTACCCTTATTATTTATCGTAGCTGCACATACAATATATCCGATTAAAGCTGAGACTCCACAGATTATGTAGGTATATAGTATCATCACTGAGTGATCCGGACTCGCGACAGGGGAAGCAAATACAGTCATCACAACACGTACCTTCACAGAGCTTCTCGGGAGATCGTCTCACCACCGTAATCTGATCAAAAGACGTGTTCAATGGCAATAAAATGAGAAAAAATGCGGCTGAATCGGTTAATCCATAGGTTTTTAACGTCTATGTATAAAAAAATGATTGAATTTATAATCCATAATTCCATTTTATGTAAAAATCGGAGAGCAAATGCTAGCTGCTAATGGTAGCCACCACAGCTAGCTGCTGCTTCTGCTAGGCTATGCAGCAGTCTCAGTGAGATATAAATATATAAATATCTTTGCGTTTTGGACTAACTTTAAAATATTCCCATGCTTTTGAAGACCTAGGGCGAGATGTTTTCGTTTGGTGGCTTCGTGCGCAATCCTGTGAGGAGGAGGTGGTAGCCGTTTCAGTCTCCATTGTGTTTGAAGTGCGATTGCGAACTGCTTGTTGCTTTGGGTGACCCACGTGTGTGTAGCGACGCGTCGACGCGGAAATATGTCGTCGACGATATTTTGAAGTCGACACGTCGACGTCGTCGACGCGTCGCTACAGCACTAGTGTGCACCACGACAAAAGAGCCTCATTCACTTTACATTGGGGTTTTTTGCGTGGTGCCGACACGTAAATGTAGCAGAATGTGTGACTCTATCACGCAATGCGGTGTTAAGGAGTCGTGGTGGAGTCACGCATTCTGGTGAGATCAGGTTGGTTGTGCAGCTTGAGTTCTGTGCACTTCGGTAGTGCTAACTATCTTATAGCTCTCCGTGCGGTTTGTTCGTGCTTGGTTGGTTAGTAGTTAATGTTAGCTACCTAGCTAGCGGCGCCAGCTGTGTGTTAGTTAACGTTTGTCAGCATTTAATGTTGGCTGGAATGGTAGCTAGTTTACGTCTGCAGTACACCGCTATCTAGCCACTACTAACCCGCAACGAACTAACTGCACAGAGAGCTAACTCATGTTGTGGTCCTTTACGAGTCAAACATAACATTAGACTAACGTTAGTCAGCTTATGGCGCGTTTCCACTGCAGCGGGTAGCTCGCTTTAAGCGTGCCGAGCCGTGCGGGGCCCGTTTTTGGTTGCGCTTCCACTTGGCCTAGTTTTGGCCCGGGGCTACTTTTTACCTTTTTTCTGGCCCGACTAAATCGTGTTTCTAGGGCCAGGAACAACCAGGCTGAGTCGGGCGGAGTATGCTAAACTAGAGAGAGAATCGCTGACAAGGGGGCTACAACTACAACAAGATGAACATATTTGACCGTGATTTAATTGTAATACACGTTTCAAAATGATGCCGAAGTAACAACATACTGATACCGGTTAGTAAAAACCATGAATTAATGCTTTGACAAGTCTGCAGACAGACGGCAGGCGAAAAACCCTTTTTAAAATGCGTGTTTTCTAAATGTAGCTTGGCTAAGCTAACGTTATATATGCTCCGAACCAGCGACTGTATTCGCCATGACACAGGCAGTCTGTGGTTTGTACTTGTTTAACTTTTGTCTAGTTTCTGAACAGATATGAAGAGCTGTGAGCTCTGAGTGCTAAGAGCTAACGGCTGTGTTGTTTTTTGGGGCGCTCATTGAACAAAAAAAACTATTATTAAGAATGTTTTGGTATTTATTTGAGATACATTACGTTTTTTATGAATCGAACAACAGAAAAATAATCGTTAGATTAGTCGACTAATCGATAAAATAATCGCCCGATTAATCGTTTTCAAAATAATCGTTTCCCCCCAGCACTACTGTAAAGGGCACCGAATTCAGGTGTAGGCCCAGGAAGAGTACAGTCTGGGCTGGGGACAACATGCTCTTTTCTGTGTTTATTATGAAACCCAGGTCGAGCAGGTGTTTTACGAGGACATTCGTCTGCGTAATAGCCTCTTGCTCCGACTGTGCGAGAAGGAGCCAATCGTCCAGATAAGTTACCCTGTTGTCTTAACGGCTTCCGTACACCGTACAAACACTCGCGGGCTGAGAGACAGACCAAAGGGAAGTACTCTGTACTCGTAACTGACCCCCCTGAAAGGCGAACCTCAGATATTTCCTGTGTGGGTAATATACTGGGATGTGGAAATACACGTCTTTCAGGTCGACTGATGTGAACCAATCGTTTTGGCGCACGAGACGCAACAGAGATGTGTGAGTGAGCATTCTGAATTTGTATCTTTTGAGATATTTGTTCAAAGCCCTCAAATCTAGTATAGGCCGAATCCCGTTCCCTCCCCGTTTGAGAACGAGGAAATACTGGGAATAAAAGCTACTCTGACTCTGTTCTGAGGGTATTATAGATATAGCTTTCTTGTCTAGTAGCGAGAGGATCTCTTGCTCTAGAATATGGGCCGACTCTCCCCGGGCTTGCTAATGCAGAATGCCCGAAAAGTGAGGGGGGGTGACAGCGAATTGGAGTCTGTAACCCTGTGTTATTGTCTTGAAAACCCAAGCAGAATCTGTGAGCATCCTCCACTTTTCGCTTCTCAAAGCGAGTGGAGATGTCACATCTCTGTCTGCCCTCTGTGTCTTTATTTGTTGTGTTATGGGGCACTCTAGTGTCTGAACACGGTGGTACCCCAGGTTGACAACACCGGCCGACACTGCGCATGCGCGTGGCGGTGATGCCTTCACAGCCCCGTCCATCGTCCGCCTTCTGAGAGAGGTAGCAGCCGCTCCTTCTTGGGATGCTGCCAGGCCGCCCTCTTCTTCTTCCTCGTCTGGTGGCTGAAAGTCTGGGCCGGCTGTGCCTGAGCGGCTGCTGCCGGAACCGGAGACTTTCTTGGCCAGCTCGTCCTCGCCTCGTGTCTTCTTCGAAGCTAGAGCGGAGCCAAATATGCCCTCGGGAACAGTAGGCATGTCCAAGACGTCCTCTTTTTCCCGGTCTGGAATGTTCGTCAGGGTAAGCCATCTGGCTCTCTCCTGTACCACCATTATCCCCAGTGCTTTGCCCGTGGCTTGGACTGCACAGCGCTGCACACGGAGGCAAATGTTCGTCATCGCTGCGATTTCGTCCCACACGGCAGGCTCAGGTTTGATCGTCATGTCCTTGCAGAGCTCCGCCTGGTAGGCGGTCAGCAGCGAGGAGACGTTGAGCGCCCTGGCAGACAAAGCTGCGGCTTTATAGGCTCGTTCGGTCATTGCTGACTGGAAGCGGTCTGCCTTTGCCGGTAGCGTGGGGTTCCTGCTCGGTGCCGAAGCCAGCCGCGGTTGGAGGTGGGCTGCCACCAGCGGTTCCATGGGCGGCTTGCGGAGCAGGCCGAGCTTCTCCATGTCGACACAGTCCAAAGAGGAGGCACCCTGGATTGGGGGCCTTGTTGCTGAAAGGGCGGTCTCTCCACGAGACCGACACCTCGTCCAGCATCTCTGGAAAGACTGGGAGAAGCTGCTTCCTCATCCTCGCTGCTTGGGGCAAGTTCTTCCCCTCATAGCGAGATCTGGAGGTCTCTGTGGCCACTTCAGGCCTGGACGCAGCGCGTTGGCACACGGTCTGCAAGTCCATACTGAGGCAGGGCGAAGCTGGTGTGCTTTCGCCCGGGTGAAGCGAGAAGAGGTGTTTGAATGACGCTGCGACGTAGCGCAAGGTACTTAAAGGGTGGGTGGATTCCCTGACGTAGACGTCAAGATCACCAGCCAATCAGGATTGGCGTAATGAGATTGATGCTTCTGTTTGCATACGCGTTGAGGCGCATCCCATAGTGAGACATCGAACGGAGTGTTGTCAATGAGAACTGTGAACAGACTTGGACAGTAACAGAAAACATTGATATGTGCTGCCGGTCATTTAAAAGTTGTTGTTGCAGTTCCAGCCATTGGTACGCCGTGGAACAGAGTTTTTTAAGGGATAATGTGCAGCTATAGGCTTTTTCAATATTTTTACTTTTCAATATTGAAAAATGTACAGTACCCCTTACCTGACATGGACTCTTCACACTACCACCATCACCAAAAAAGCTCGACAGCAGCTCTTCTTCCTCCGCAGGCTGAGGAGATTCAACATGGACTCCAGGATACTCTGCAATTCTACAGGTGCACCATAGAGAGGATCCTGACTGGCTGCATCATGGCCTGGTACGGCAGCTGCACCGCCCTCAATCGTAAGGCTTTACAGATCAGATGGTGGTGAAAACTGCACAGAACATCACCAGGACGGAGCTGCCATCCATGGAGGACCTCTACTCCCAGCGGCTCAGGAAGAAATCCATCAGGATTATAAAAGACCCCCATCACCCCAGCCACAAACTGTTCTGTCTGCTGCCGTCTGGCTGCTACTTAGACATTATTGATCTATTTTCCTAATATATCATATTCCAATAACTTGCATATGGACTCTTATTGCACTATTTCACTATTTCAGTTTTTAAAACTATTTTTGTTTTTGTATTACTATATACTATTTACTTGCACTATATTTTTATGTTTATCTGTGTTTTGTGTTGCACTGTTGGAGTACCCTGTGACCTGAGATTTTCATCGACATAACTACACTGTAGCTATGTTCGTATGACTAAATAAAGAACCTTGAACCTTGAACCTAATCATTAGTTTGAGAATTGGTTGTATAGGTGTTTGTTTGATATTTTAAGAAATCTTAAAGTCTTTGTAGCCAGGTCTCATGAAACAAAGCATGGAGCACACTTCTGCAGATGAGGATTGGAAAACAATCAACTCTAATTCAATAGAGCTTTGAAAAATGTGTCCAATTCAACTAAATGTTTTTTTGTGAGTGAAGGCCAGAGCTAAAT